>NC_089163.1:5139207-5404159 GCF_009819655.1 Sylvia atricapilla
GATCTTAAGGCATCAAGACCCCCACCAACCCCAGCCTGTCATCCCTGGTGTCCAAAGGCTCCTGGAGCTCTGGCAGCCTCGGGGCCGTGCCCATTCCCTGGGGAGCCTGGGCAGTGCCCAGCACCTCTGGGGGAAGAACCTTTCCCTGCTCTGCAGCCTGAGCCTGCCCTGGCCCAGCTCCAGCCGTGCCCTGGCTGCTGTCCCTGTCCCTCTTCTTCCTCACCTGAGGAAGGTGTCACTGTGGGAGTCTCCCCTCAGTCTCTTCTCCAGGCTGAACAGACCATGTGTCAGCTGCTCCCCATGCAGGTTCCCCTCAAAGACCATCAAGATCTTTGCTGCCTTCCTTTGGATGCTCTCTAATAATTTTTTGTCTTTTTTGTATTGTGGTGCCCAAATCTGCTCACAATATTCCAGCTGAGGCTGCCCAGCCCAATCTAGAGCAGAGCAGTTCCTTCCACCCTCACACTGCCCAAACCATTCACCTCTCTGCAGTCCTGCCTTGTCCATTTCTTCCTCCTCTGTTGATTTCTCACTCCATCCTATTTTCCTGGCAGTGTGATAAAACCAACCTGAATTTTCTTCTGTGCACAACAATGATGATATTTCCCAAATCATGTCCTGAGTATGCCACCATTTCAGCATTTTAATAGATTTTAATCACATTTCTCAGTTTTCCCACCCCTAAACTCCAAAATAGGGACCACCATTCAAGGGAGTTGTGTGAAAACTGGAAAGTTCTGAACAGAGGAAAAGAATTTGGCAGCAAAAGGCCCATTTTGAGGGGAATTTCTGATTGACAACTTCCCCATTGTACATGATATGCACAAGGCTGAAGTTCAGATCAGAGGAATGGTTTTGCTTTCATCTTTGAATTGCACAACAATGAAATCTTCCAGCTCTTTCCATCCCTTGAACTGTTTCTGATGAAGCTGCACTAAAATATGTCAGTCCAAGTCAGAACTGCAGAAAAATAAAGAGAATTCATTTGAGGCTCCTCACACCCAGCTCACTCACTCAGCAAAGATTTTTAAATCCTAAACCACTGCTCAGAGCTCTAAAGTTTCTTACTTTAATTTTTTTTCTATGTTATTTTATTTTAGGGCTTTAAAGATAATAGTCCATTTTTTATTTTTTTTTTTAATTTTTTACATCACCTTTTCTGCACACACCCCCATGTCTGCAGGAGGCTGGGGAAGGGCTTCAGGTGTTTTTCCTGATTCTGTGATTCTGTGTTTGTGCCCTGGGTTCCATAAGGATGCTTTGCCATCCCATTCCCCGTGCTAGGAGCTGCACAGGATCCTGCTGCCTCCTCCCTCTCCTGCCTGGCTCCCAGACAAGAAAACATCTGATTTTTCCCTCATCCCGCCTCAAGTTTCTCAACTCCCCCTCGTGCAGCGAGCTCAGGTCCCAGACTGACACACCGATTCTCCCACCTTTAAAAGTGAACTGCTCATTGCAATTGCTGCTCGGAGCGTTCCTGGAGCCGAGCCCTGCCCTGCCAAGGGCCCGATGGAGCCGTTCGGGAGCGCACCTCCCTCCCCTTTGGCGCACCACCCAGAGTGCGCCTGGTGTGCTGCTCTTGCACACTGCCACGAGAAACAGGGAGAGCTGCCAGGAATGGAGCTGGCCCAGGCTCCAACCCCAGTGCCCTGAACGAGACAAACATTGGCAAAGTTGACAGCTCAGGGGAATCCTTTGGTTCCTCCCAGGAACGGATTTGTTCTGCAGGACCTTGGTCAGAGCCTTTGGCCCCCAGGACCTCAAGTCCTGGCTGATGCAAGATCTCCTTGAACTGCCTCCTGCAGCTGGGTGACAAGTTCTGAGTGAGGCCTGGTGGCTGCAGGAATCAATAAAACATTCCTGGCATAATTATGAAGATTCCCACTGCATCAGTCCTGATTTATCTCACTCAGGATGGATATTGCTTGTGAGCCAGGCCAGGGCAGGTCCCGAGCTGGGCACACAGAGCTGACACAGTTCAGGAAAAGGCAGATAAGTCTGGAGCCAGATCCCCCAGTGATATCAAAAGGCAGGAGCTCTTTTCCTGCTCCAGCCCTGGTGCTGTCATTGCAGAGGTGCAGCCTGGCCCTGGCTCCACCGGCGCCTCGGGGCGGAATTGTCAGACAGACCTGGAAACCTCTGCTGCAATCCAGGAGAACTTTGGGTCCGTGCCTTTCTATTAAAAAAACATAGCCAGGGGTCTTCAGAGAGCACAGCCCATCCCAGGCTCTCTGCATTTCCAAAATCCATGGAGGGAGCTGTGAGTCACAGCCCAGCGTGCCGGGACGGAGCCCCACACCCTGCACAGCGCTGCTGCCCTGCCTTGGTGGTCTCCACGGGGCCCTGGAGCTCCTGGCACGGTCCTGGGAGGTGACACAGCTTGGGGACAGCAGCAGGACCCTCTCCATGGGCTCTGGGGGTGACACAGCTTGGGGACAGCAGCAGGACCCTCAGTTATGCGGACAGGACGCACCCCATAAGGTCTGGGGGTGACACAACTCAGGTATGGGGACAGTTATGGGGACAGGACACTCCTGCTGGGCTCTGGGGGTGCTCTGTGCCCCTGTGGGACTCTGCAGCCTCCCCAAACCCCTGCGGTTTGTGTGAGCAGGGCAAGGCTTCCCTCAGGGCAGAATTCTGTGTCCTGGCCTGAAGCTCCATCTCTGATGGCTGCTACGATTTCCCTGTTCCAGAATTCTGCGTTGGGGTCACAAAGAGACAAGCCAGTCACATCCTGTGGCCCCAGTGTCCCTCTGGGCAGGCTCCACTGCCCTGGGGCCTTGGGGACACCTGGACACCAGCCCTTCCCAGCAGAGGCTGTGCCCAGGAATTCCATCCCATCTTTGTCCATCTTGCTTGGCATCCTCTCAAAACATTCCAGGCCTCGGTATTTTTATTAATACAATTTTAATATTATTTTTTTCTAATTCATATTAACCAGCAGGACACGTTTTGAGGTATGAACCAGGGCATCACCTCTGGCTGGAATATTCCCTGTTAAATGTCCTTCAGGGCTGGGGGAATTCTTCCCAAGTGCAATTCCAGCTGCAGCTCCTGTGCAGGGTGATGACAGAGCTGTCACAACTCCTGGGGACTGTCCCAGAGAACGTTTCACAGCACCCCAAAAGTCAGAGAGGAGACACAGTGCCCACACAGCATCCCAGGGAGCTCCTGGATTCGTAGCTCCAGGCAGTGAGAACTGGATTATAGAGCCCCTCTGCCTGCCTGGGACTGTGGGCTGGGTGCTCTGGGTCAATTCTGGGTGAGGAAAGGCAGGAAACACGTGGAGCTCCAGCTGCTTTGCACACCCAGCTGCTTTTTGGAGTTGCAAAACTGCGGGGAAGTGTAAATCCCAGGGAAAGAAACATGAGGGCAGGGTGCAGAGGATCCAAAGGTGGCAATACACCTGTTCATTACATAATTCCTAGGAGATAAAATGCATTTATCTCCCTTTTTTCTTTTCTGCACTTTGTCCAGAAAACTTTCTCCAGAACAGACTTCCAAAGTCCCAGGACAGCTTCCCTCAGTGAATGGTTTTTATCAAAAGTAATGTTTCTCTCCTTCCTCAAGACATTGTTGTTTGGGGTGAACGACATTTGGCAGATAAACTGTGACCTTCCAGAGGCAAGAGCAGCAGCCTGAAGAGGGAGATCTGGCACTTCCCTGGCCAGGACCCTGCATTTCCCAGTCCATTACCCTGGGATTTCAGATGGAGCTGCACCTCTTGTGCCTCAGCAATTCCCATTTTACCACAAAACATTCCCTTGCCCTGCTGCTCCTACCCAAAACCTCCCATCTCCCAGGCATCTTGATTCAAAATCCTGAATCTCAGCTCAAAATTACCTTACAATGATTAAAATCAAATTACTTGAAATCCCAAAGGTGGCAGAAGGTTCTCAGCTGGAGAAAAGGAGGCTCAGGAGAGACCTGGTGGCTCTGCACAAGTCCCTGACAGGAGGGGACAGCCGGGGGGGTCAGGCTGTGCTCCCAGGGAACAGGGACAGGAGGAGAGGGAACAGCCTTGGGCTGGGCCAGGGGAGATTTAGATTGGATATCAGGGAAAATTTCTTCACTGAAAGGTTCACAAAGCATTGAAAGGGGCTGGAATCACCACCCCGGAGGTGTGCAAAAACCATGGATGTGGCACTTGAGGACACCGTTTCGTGGTGATTATGCTGGTGGCACTGGTTGGTTGTTGGAGCTGATGACCTTGAAGATCATTTCCAACCTTAGCATTCTGTGCTTTGATTGCTCTACATGCTCCTGACGGTCAGATGGACACAGAAGGGTTAAACAGATTTAAGAGCTTGAGTGGAAAAACTCGGAGCCTGAGCTACGGCAGAAACAGTTGCAGCCCCGGTGCTGTCAGCTTTTATTATTTCAATATATTTCAATTATGTCAATTGTATTATTCCGAGGAGGGGAAAGGAGAACAATGGGAAGGGAATTTGAGAGCAGAATGGCGGCACAGGCTCCTGGCCTTGGCAGCTCCCGTGGCCTCCCAGCGTGGAACAGCAGCGACTGGAGCAGCGAGGGGCTGCAGGCAGCGGGTGAGCCCAGCCCTGCTGCTCCTTCCCCTTTTCCCTCTCCAGGAGCAGAGTCGGGGGATTAACCCGGGTTAGGGCAAACAGGAGGGGGACAAACATGGCCAAGGGGCTGGGCTGGAGCCCCTCTGGCTCTGTTTGGTGGTCCTGGATCTCAGCTCGGCCTGGGGCTCAGCTCAGGGTGCTGCAGGGACTCAGGGAATGGGGCAGATTCCCACAGTGAATCCCCATGATCAGAGCTGGTGCCTGCTGCCCCTGAGCTCAGCACGGAGCACAGCCAGGGCTTCTCTGGGCTCAGGAATGCTGCACTTCTCCTGAAATACAGGAGGGACGAGGAAGAGAAGGTGCACACTCAGACAGGCAGGCGGCTGGTTCTTCTGGTGTGCCTTACATAGTCCCTTTAAAACGTGAAACTGAAATTATTTGGGTTGGCAGGGACCTCAAAGCTCATCCCATTCCACCCCAGCCATGGCAGGGACACCTCCCAGTGTCCCAGTGTCCAGCCTGGCCTTGGGCACTGCCAGGGATCCAGGGGCAGCCACAGCTGCTCTGGCAATTCCAGCCCAGCCCCTGCCCACCCTGCCAGGGAACAATTCCCAGTTCCCAATCTCCCATCCAGCCCGTGTGAAGGGGCAGAAAGCCTGACTTCAGATCGACTTGTGAATATCCCAAGTCTCTTCTTGTTTCCTGCCTCTGTTTATAAACGTTCTGTGAGGAGCAGTGGCTGCTTATTTAAGAAGGGTTAAAATGAGCAAAGCAAGCTCCTGCAGGGGACTGAGGGGCCAGTGTCAGGTGAGGCTGACAAAAGCACTGCCCAGAAACCCTTGCAGCTCCTCAGGACCCTCAAAGCCATTTCAGAAATAGCAGAAAAGCCAAAGAGAAAAGGAACCCCCAAAGCCCAAAAGCTCTTGGTGAGAAAGCTGGACTTTTGCCACCTGCTTTAATCCTGAAGAGGGAAGTGGTTGTATCATCCCTAAACCTTCTCGCTTGCCGCGCGTGCCCTGAGGCAGCTCAGCAAGGCAATTAATTTCTGGAGGAATTACCCAACCCTTAATTTTTCTGAGCAATTATCAGCTCAGGTACCAGCCAGGAGCCGGAGCGCTCCCTGCTCCGACAAGGGCTGGGTGCAAGTAGCTGCAGGATCCCTGCCAGGCTGCCCTTGGCCACGGAGACTCCGGGGAATCTGTCTCCAGATTGTCCCCCGTGGGTGCAGCGTGACCAGATAGTGACTGCAGCCTCTCCCAGGGATCCAACCTGTTCCTAGGGATCCAGTCCTCTTCCAGGGATCCAGCCCTGCCCCAGGGATCCAGCCCTGCTCTCAGGGTTCTTCTCTTGTCCTTTGCAGAAGTAGTGCAAAGGGCTCCTTCTCCTCCTCCTCCTTTTTCTCCATCTCATCCTTCTCATCCTTCTCATCTTCCTCCTGCAGAAGCAGAGTTGCAAATGGCAGAGAGGATTTTTGGGTTCTGCACTTTGTGTTGTTTGTCCGTGGGGACCTCAGAGGTGATTGCCGCTCCTCCCGAGGGGCAGCTCCAACCCCTGCCCTGGGACAGGGACAGCAGCCAGGGCACGGCTGGAGCTGGGCCAGGGCAGGCTCAGGCTGCAGAGCAGGGAAAGGTTCTTCCCCCAGAGGTGCTGGGCACTGCCCAGGCTCCCCAGGGAATTGGCACGGCCCCGAGGCTGCCAGAGCTCCAGGAGCCTTTGGACACCAGGTATGACAGGCTGGGGTTGGTGGGGGTCTGGGCAGGGACAGGGGTGGCACTGGATCATCCTGGTGGGTCCCTTTCAGCTCAGGACATTCTGTGGTCCTGTGCAGGACAGTTGTTGCTGCTTCCCTGTGCCTCAGGTTCTCCACCTGTAGATGCACAGATTTAATGTTCTTTACACTGCTGATTTCCTCTCCCACACAGGTGTTTACTCATTGTCAGAGTTCAATCCCTGCCCAAAGCCTCTCTGGTGCTTTTTCAGTTGAGTTCTTCCATCAGAAGATTCCTGGTGACATCTGCAGCCTTCCCAAGCAAGCCCTGTGCTCTGAGCCCAGCAGTGAGTGAATGATTGTCCCAGCTCCTCACTCCTGCCCACACAGGATCCAGCAGAGGATCTCTCCTCTCTCCTGGCTGAGCTCCAGCTCTTCTGCAGGACCCTCCATGGCCCATTCCCACATCATTCCCTCTGTGTCCCAGTCCCCTCCCACTCACTGGCTGCTGCTGGCAAAGGCACCTGGAGCCTGTGTCCCTTTTCCAATAGCCAAGATCCTTTTCCAGCACCCCCAGGCAGAGTTTGCCAGGTCCCACCTGGAAGTGCTTGGGATGTGTTTGCTGCAGGCACAGCTCAGCTGCTTCTGTTTTAATTCAGTGGCTCCAGGGGCTGAGGGCACTGCAGGTTCTGCAGGGACAACCTGCCCTGGTTGGGTTTTAAGGCACTGGGGGTGTGACAGTGCTCCCTGAAGGAGCTGCTGAGACAAGGAGCAGTGACAGGACCAGATGGAGGTGACAAGGCAATTCCTTGTGGCAGTGTCAGGCACTCCCTGCTGTCACCTGCCTGAGCCTGCAGTCCCCGAGGAGATTGTCCAGGGTCAACCCCTGTGGAGAAATCCCTGAGGCCACAATGTGGGGAATTGTTGGAACCCTGGAGGCTGAAAATTTCAGGCTTTCTGACCTAAAAGGCTCTGACCCTCAAACCAGCACCACATTTGAGTTGAGGCCATGGAACAGGCTCTCAAAATGGAGTGATGACACTGGGGTTGTGAGTGTGTGGTTTGAATGGTGTTGTGTGATCTCAAAGGGTGAAAAACTTAGATTTAAGATTTTAGGGTATGGCAATATATGTGGGGCAAGATGGAGGATTTAAGGCATTGTCTGGGTCTTTCTTCTTCACCTTCTTCTTCCTTCTTCTTCTTCTTCTTCTTCCACACCTTCTTCGTGGGTGTGGGTGGTTTTGCGTAATTGGTTGATGGAGTCCACATTGCAGACTTGAAGTGGTCAGTTATTGGGTTTAAAGTAAAAATAATTTAAGTGGCATTTCCTAATTGGACAGATTGTCCTTGAAAAGCCCTGGTAGAGATGGAGAGGGGCTCCATTTGACCTCATTTCTCTGACTTGCTGGTTAGAGCTCACAGCTCGTGAGTCTGTAAATAGATAAGAATTAACAAACACCAAGGGCCTGAACCTGTGCTTTTAGAACACTGGATGTTTTTCCACGTGGATGCCAAGCATATCCAGGTGTTTTTGGGAGTCTGAGGGCTGGTTCAGCCCCTCCTGGAGATCCCTCAGGGCTGTCACCAGCTGGCACTTTGGTGCTGACTGCAGCAAAAAGCACCACGGGCCGGGTGTGCTTTGCTTGGCTCTCACTTTGGGATGATGGAGGAGCTTGAACCAAAGCCCACTGAGGAAGAGGTTGGCATTCCTTGAATTCCCAGGCATTCCAGGGTCCTCCAGGAGCTCCACACACCCTGTGCTGCCTGCCTGGGAGAGAAACCCTCTGAATCTGGACTCACGCTGCAGGATGGTGCTTCACTCCCGCTCTGTGCTGGAGCATCCCCCAAAGATGTGGATCCAAATCTGCCCAGACATCAGGGGTGGCTTTGTCACAATGGCCTTGGAGGTGCCTGTGGTGACACCTGGGGACAGACTGGGGTGCAGGTGACACCAGGAGCTGTGCAGAGGTCACACAGCTGGGGCGTGCTGAGCAGTCCTTGTGTCTGAGTTCAGGCGTCCTCAGTGTCCTCACCCCTTGTGCTTAGTGTCCCCCACACAGAGGGACCCCTCTGAGTCCAGGAACAGCTTCCCAGGGGAATCTGGATCCTCTCTCCAGGTGGAGAAAGGAAGGAAGTTGGTTTCTAAGCCCATGAATTTACACAGGAGCAACAACTGTGCTGGTGACTCCTCCAAGAACGAGTGTGACTCCTGAGGTCCCATCCAAACCTCAAATAAATCCCCACCAGGTTCTGGGAAATCCTTTCATCTTTCCCTTTCATTTAACTGCGCAGATTGTGAGAAGGAAATCCGACATTTTCACAATTAAAAAAACCTTATTCCCTCTTTTAAAAATGTTGATTTGGTTTTGTTTTCTTTTCTAACATATTTTGGTGTCCTCCTTGTGCTTCCTCCCGTGCAGGCCAAGGTGACAGAGTGCTCCAGAAACGCTTCACCACAGAGAAGAAAAGTCTCTGTATCACATCCTCACTTCTGATTCCAACAAAAAATTGCAAGTCTCAGTTTACCTGGAGCTCCAACAATTCAGTTAAGGACTCTGGAGCCCCTCAGTTACCCACACTGCAAAACCAGGGTGGTAAATGCTCCTGTCTTTAAAAGTAAAACTAATGAAGGGCACTGAAACAATAAGTAAATTAAGATGTAAAGATAGCAGCGTTAAAAATAAACTTAGATTAGTAATGCAAGAGAAAGTTGTTCTCAGTTTAATAAGCTTATGATGCTTTAAGATACCAGAGGAAAAATGCTATTTATAAATAGACATAAAACTGAGGAGTAAATTTAATTATAAACAGTATTTCTTAAGTCATCCGTGACTATAAGATGCATACTACAATTAAGTAAACTAAATCTATAAAACTTTTTGAGTATAGTAAATATAAAGTATAAAGTATATATATAGTAAATTTAGTATAGTAAATACGAAACTATATATTTACTATACTATATAAATATATAATATAATAAATATAAAATATAATATAAAGTATAGTAAATATAATAAATATATAGTATAGTATTTACTATGCTATATAAATATATAGTATAGTAAATATAAAATATGAAGTATAATATAAAGTATATGTAAATACAAGTATCAAAAAGCTAAACAAATGAATTATATTACATTGCTCTAGACACATTAAGCACTATGTACTTACAATAGTAAAAGCTACTACAGGATAGTTGGAAACTTCTTTTGTGCTTTGCCTTACAGTTTGTAACACTATTTTAAGTCTTAAAAAGCAATTTTTTTAAAGCATAGTACCCTTAAGATTAAGTTAGATAATAAGACTTATTTTAAAAATAGCTTTATCAACACCTAAGATAAAAATCACAGCATTAAGTAACTATACTCTATTTTTTTACTATACACTCACTGCTAGGACAGGGACTGGGCAGCTCCTGTAATTTTGCTCTTGCTCCTGCAATCCTCAAGGTTTTGGGGAATCAATTCCTGAGCAAGGCAGAGACTATGTTGGGAAAAAAATATCATCTTGATTTGAAACAGGCTGTGGTTGGAGAAGGTTGAAGAAGACCCTGTGCAGGGCTGGATGGGAGCTTGGGAACTGGGAATTGTTCCCTGGCAGGGTGGGCAGGGGCTGGGCTGGAATTGCCAGAGCAGCTGTGGCTGCCCCTGGATCCCTGGCAGTGCCCAAGGCCAGGCTGGACACTGGGACACTGGGAGGTGTCCCTGGGGGTGACACTGAGTGGGATTTCGGGTCCCCCCGAGGCCAGCCCATCCCGGGATTCTGTGCACTCAGGGCTGCACATGGAAGCTGCTGCCGTGGAGGATGTGGGTGCAGAGATGCCCACGGGCACTCAGGGAGCTCTGGAGGCCCCACTCCCATCACTGAAAGGGTGCCCAGCCTTGGCAGGGGCTGCCCAGGGAGGTTTGGGGTCCCCATCCCTGGAGGTGCCCAAGGAGGGGCTGCAGGTGGCACTCAGGGCTCTGGGCTGGGAACAAGGTGGCACCTTGGGTGTCCAAAAGCTTGTACTCCATGACCTCAGAGGGCTTTTCCAACCTCAGGGGGTCTGGAATTCTGTGCATTTGTGGTTCTGGGATCACTGCTCTGCACTGGCCGTGTCTGGAGGCTGCTCTTTTTCCATTCTCCACAGCTGGGAATGCCAGTGCAGGGAGCACCTGACGCTGGTTTTATGGGATTGGGCTAGAACAGGCCTGAAGGACTCAAGAACTGTTTGCAGCAGCTTGGGAGGGCACTGGCAGTGATTGCGTCCCCATTTCTCCTCCATCAAGCAGTAGAATTTCTTCCCTGCTCAGTGACATCAGTGACAAAGCACCGCTGTCCTCGTGTCCCTGCCGTGCTGAATGAGGGCAGGGACAGGAAAGTGAAATTATTTTGGGCCCAGGCTTTGCCCACAGGCACAGTGGGGCCAAGCAAAACTATTGCCAGCTTACGGCGTGATTTGGAATCACTTCTTGACCCTCAAAGCAAACTATGACTCTTTAATAGATTTTTTTTTTAAGGGAAAAAAGATTGGGCTTGAGGTATGGCAACGCTTCTGGGAAAGTTGTTTTTCCCACTTCAGCCAGGTTAAAAAAGCTGTGTGGAAGGGTTTGAAAATTAAATTTCCATTCCTGAAAAAGCAAAGCAGACAGAGCTGGGGAAGGAGGTGATGGGGAAAGAGGATTATTTGCCCTATTTCTGCAGCAGCGCTGCCAAATTCCTGGGCTGTTATGTAATTAGCACATTCTCCCAGTGCTCCAATCATGACAGCACGTGCCTTCCTGCCATTCCCCAGGCACTGCTGCAGCCTTTTATCCATTCAGAACAGGTTTAAAATCCGTACCTTCAAAAGTTTTGTTGAGAAATAGGGCGGGAGGGCAGCAGGGGGGAAGAAAGTTTGTGATTCGTGTTGTTGTTGCCGTCTCCAGGTGAGATTTCTCTCTCTCGAGCTCCGTTTCTAGGTGAGGTTTCTCCCTTTCCCTTGTGACTTTCTGGATGCTCCTGCTCATCTGCAGCCCAAACCTGTGGTTTGTGGCGTGCCAGTGTCCGGCAGGATCCAAGATTTTGGGGGATTTTTTTGGACACCAAAACTGCTGCCAAGACACCACCCCCGCCTGGGGATCTTGCAGATAATTTTTACAGATATTACACTTTATTTCTTGCCTGAGTCACCCACCCAAAAGAAGAGATAGGCAAACAACTTCCTGCCAGCCCTTCCCAGTTTTTTTTCCTGGTAGCAGCAGGTCCCTGGTGCAGATTCCCAGGTGACAATTACGGAGGGTGATAACACAGATAAGCATCACCCGGGAATATGAACCAGCCCATCCCCATCCCTCAGACCTCTGATTTTGAAATCCCCTTTTCCAAGGTTACTTTCACGCTGTTTAATGAGCTCTTATCTGGAGAACTGTAATAAGGTTTCAGGAATTAATCCAGCGAGATTGCTTTGGGGAGGAGTAGGTCTCGAGCTTTTTAGTGCCTCGAGGGCAGAACATCCAGAGGCACAACTGGAGGACACCACAAATCAGAGCTGAAGTGCCTTTGGTCAGTCTCATGAGTCACCAGAGGGAAAAAGCAGTTTCCTCAAACAGTGGTTTAAAAATAATAGGTGTGAGTAGCACAAATCTACTTCCTAAAACTGAGTTTTCAAGGAAAATTCGGGATTTTTAAGGGAGGCAGGAGGAGGTTGGGCTCTGTTTCCAGGGTGCAGGGGACAGGACAAGAGGAAATGGCCCCAGGTTTTTTCAGGGGAGGTTTAGGTTGGATTTCAGGGAAAAATTCTTCCTTGAGAGAGTGGTTCAGCTGCCCAGGGCAGTGATGGAGTCCCCATCCCTGGAAGTGTTCAAAAATCAAGTGGATGTGGCACTTTTTGATGAGTGGCACAGTGGGATCAGGCCAAGACTTGATCTTGGAGGTTGTTCCCAACCTTAGTGCTTCTGTCATTCTGGGATTGAATTCTCAGCCCTGGGGCCACAGAAAGTACAGCTGAAAATGGGAATCCCCCCACCCTGTGATCCCTGAAATTGGACAAATCCAGGTGGTTATTCCTCACTTAATGCCAGGAAAGGTGTTGAGCCTTTGTCCTCCAAATCATCAAAAGTTCCTGACAGTAAAAGGCTTCCCCATGTGCGCGATTAAATGGGAAGGATGATCTATCCATGTCAAGGCTGAGTTGAAATTGAAATATTTCTAATGGAAAACCTCCACAGCCTCTCTCCAAGGCTTTTAACACACATTTTCCCTCTTCAGCTCTTCTCTTTTCCTTATTCCACCTCTGCCAGGACCTGGCTCTGGCTGCTTTTGATGCTCCTGGTGCTGGGGGCAGAGTCACCAAACCTGCACATCAGATTTAGGACTCCCACTATTCATTTCCACAACTCAGGGGACATCTTAAGAGCCTCCAAAATTTCCCCAGAAGCTGCATAAGCACCAATTATTGCTTACTCTGCAAAGTTCATCTCAGGTTGGAGAGAGCAGCTCTTGAAACTCATAAAAGCATCAGGTAAGGGGTGGAAGCACCAGAGCATCCCGTGGAGCTGGGGTGAGGGAAGGGCATTGCAACAGGTAGGGAAAAGCCCAGGGCTTTCCAAGCAGGTGAGGGCAGAGTTTCCAGGGGAAGGTGACATGGAACAAAATGATCTTTAAGGTTCTTTCCAACCCAGACCATTCCAATATTCTCTCATTCTAATATTCCAATATTCTCTGATTCTGATTTGTTCCCAGCTCCCATTTCAGAAGTTGGCCTAAAGACCCCTCGTCTGACTCCTGCCAGGGTGATGCTGGTGGTTATACCCTTAAAACCAAACATTCCTCCTTCTTTAGGGAGCCTGGTTTCTCTTTGGTACTTCACTCTGGAGCACATCCCATGGGCAGACCTCAAATGAATGAAACTGTAAAAAATGATGAGCAAAAAACCTTAACCAGGCAGGCTGTGCACACCGGATCTTTCCTTGGGCAGTGTTTTCCCCAAAAATGAGATGGGAAAACCTTCCCTGTCATTCCAGAGGTTTTCTGCTCCGAGCGGTGGGAGCAGCCCGAGGAACAGATCCCTGAACCCCCCCAAGCAATTCCTGAAAGCCCCACATTTATCAGAGATCAGCGGGGGCTGGGAGCCCGAGCTCCTTTGTTTAGTCTTGGGGAATGTGTGGCAGGAAAACATCGCCATCCTGTTTTCCAGGCGCTAGCACGCAAATAAGGACGGAGGAAAAACAGGCCTGTGATTAATCCTCATTGTGTCCCCCGCTGGGGAGGTGCCAGGGCTGCTGCTGGCCACTCCGTGTCCCCTCACTGCCCCACAGCAGGGCCACCTGCGGGGCTGATCCCTCACTGGAGACAAGGAGGATGCTGCAGATCCTGGGGTGGAGATAAAAGGTGTAAAAGGTGAGTGGGAGAGGGACAGAGCAGGGAGCAGCTCCTAGTGCTTGTCCCCTGACTGTCCTGCCCCTGGCCTGTCACTGTCCCCTCGCCACCCCTGGCTGGCTCAGCCTGGGCTCACCTTGTTTCCCTCCTCCCAGGGCTGTCCTCGTGTGGAAATATCCCTGAGGAGACATCCCTGAGGAAATATCCCTGAGGCTGCAGAGCTGAGGATCTGACTGGAGCTGTGGTGGTGGGTCAGTGGCAGCCCACAGACAGTGTCCCCATGCTGTGAGCCAGCACAGAGTGCCCCAGGACCTCTCCCAGCTGGGTCACAGTGGTAGGGAAGGGACTGACCATGGGCTAAAAGCCTCCTCCTAAGACATGGCAAAGCCTCAAGAACTCTGGATGTGCCCTAAGTGCTCGTTTTGTGCATTTTTCCCAGCCTGAGCATCTTTTGCAGCAGAATCCCCCATGTGTGCAGCCTGAGCGGTGGAAGGGGTGAGCAGGGACACTGGGACAAGGCTGAAGTGTCCCTGCCCTTGGGGTCACAGTCTCGGGGCTCTGTTCAGCATGAACATCTGGCCACATGTGTGCTCATGAACACCTGCCATGATGTGCTCCATCTCCCGAGGAGCAGATCACTGAGAATCTCTTCTGCTGTTGCCCTGCTCCTCTTTGGTCTCTGCCACAGCTCATCTCTGCTCATTTTGGCTTTGGGGAGTGATGGCATTTGAGCCATGGCTGTGCAGTGAGGCCCCAGCCTTGTGCAGGGGTCTCAGGGTCCTACCACAAACCCAGTGATAAACGGCCTCATTAATAATGACACTAATGGGGGAGTGCATGGCTTTATTCATGTAGAAGCAGATCTGGGCTATTTGCACTAACCAGGAGCTGTGGCTGCCAAAGCCAGGGGGGTGCAGGCAGGGCAGGAGGCACCACGGTGGGACCAGGGCTGGTGCTCTGTGCTGATACAGATCTCTGTGGTCTGAGCCCCCTGAAGATTCCAGGATTTAAACAGTGAAGGAATTGGAACACGAACTTCAAATGTGTTCACATCCCACAGAGGTCAAAGCCTCAGGTGTGGGCTCACAGGTGACCTTCCCTGTGCCACCTGCACAGCCCTGGTGGGAGTGAGACACCCCAAATCTTCCTAACCAGCCCCCTCCTTGCTGCATTCTTGGTTGTTCCATGGGGTGAGAGGAGGTGGTGTGGAAACAGGGACAATCCTGTTCCTCTTGCTGGACAGGGCAGGTGATCCTAAATCTGACATGAATCAGGGTGGGATTCTTGGGGTATTCCTGTGCAGGGCCAAGAGCTGGACTTGGATCATCTCTATGGGTCCCTTCAGGGAGCTCAGAAGATTCTATTCTATTCTATTCTATTCTATTCTATTCTATTCTATTCTATTCTATTCTATTCTATTCTATTCTATTCTATTCTATTCTATTCTATTCCCTTCCATTCCATTCCATTCCATTCCATTCCATTCCATTCTATTCTATCCCACCCCACCCCACCCCATCCCATCCCATCCCATCCCATTCCACTGGAACTTCAAGAGAGATGGGACCACTGGGAGACAGCTTAAAGCATGATTTGTTCTTCTTCAACAGTCCCGTGAAGGCTGAGAACGTCTTCACCACATATGCCAGAAGTTCGTGGTCAGTGCTCACAAGACCACAGGTTACAACATCTCTTAAAGGTTAATTAGCCAATTAACTCCTGCCACAAAGAATGTTTTTACCATCACATCAATCCCTAATTAATCGTATCACACGTCTTGCTGCAATGCAATAATAAAACAAAAAAACCCCCTATCATATAATGACACACAAACTTAGAGTACTTACAGTATTATGCCTTCACTTTTTTAATATTTCTATAACTACTTCTATATCCACACTTTGAAGCCTTAAAACTTTCCACTTGAATATTTGTAGTTTCTATCTAAACTACAAACCCACATTCTTGCTTATGGTCTCCAAATCTAGAAGCCTTTTCCAAAGTCTTAGGTGAAACCCTGTAATAATTTCTGTATTTGAGCCTGCATGCACAAGGTTTTGAGAATTTTCTGTGCCTGGAATTCCCACATATTCCATTCCATTCCATTCCATTCCATTCCATTCCATTCCATTCCATTCCATTCCATTCCATTCCATTCCATTCCATTCCATTCCATCCTGTCCCATTCCATCCCGTCCCATTCTCTTCCATGATCTCTCTAGACCAAAGCCTTGCAGGAAAAGCACAAACCTGGAAGTGAGCTGTGTATTCTGTGTGCTGGGGTGACCTGACAGGTCACAGAGTCAGGGACAGACCGCCCTGTGCCCCAGACTGTGGGAAAAGGCTCCTGTGGGACAGCCAGGACCGATGGCCCCAGCCTGGAAACAACCAAGTGTCACTCCGAGGCTGCACTCCTTGGGAAGGTCAGATGACATAATTACAGTGGGCCCTCCTGACCTTGCAATCTCAAAACCCTCATAATTTGTAATCAGGATACAAATTATTTGCCTTGTGAGCTGAGGAAGGAAGTCTTCTGCATCACCTATCTGCTCCCAAACATCCGCTATTGCACAACTGCTCTGGGCAAGGGCAAGGTTTCACTGCAGCCTCCAGCTCAGCTGCAGCACCAGGAGCTTTGACCAGCCTGGATGCTGCAATCCAGCCTTCTCCAATCCACCCTGACTTCTCCAATCCATCCTGACTGCCCCCATCCATCCTGACTGCTCTAATCAATCCTGACTGCCTCAATCCAGTTGGACTGCCCCAATTCAGCCAGCCCCAATCCACCCTGGCTGCTCCAATCCATCCTGCTCCAATCCAGTCTGAGTGCCCCAATCTGTCCTGCTCCAATCCAGCCTGGCTTCTCCAATTGATCCTGATCGCCCCAATCCATCCTTCCCCAATCCATCCCGACTGCCCCAATCCATCCTGACTGCCCCAATCTGTCCTGCTCCAATCCATCCTGGTTGCTGTAATCCATCCTGCTCTAATCTGTTCTGACTGCCCCAATCCAGCCTTACTGCTCCAATCCATCCATCCTGCCCAAATCGAGCCTGGCTGCCCCAATCCACCCTAGATGCCCCAATCCATCATTCTCCAATCCAGCCTTACTGCTCTAATCCATCCTGCCCCAATCCACCCTAGATGCCCCAATCCATCCTGCTCCAATCCATCCTGGATGCCCCAGTCCATCCTACCCCAATCCACCCTGGATGCCCCAATCCAGCCTGGATGGCCCAATCTGAGCTCCTGTCCCATTCCCTTGGGAGGCAATGCCAAGAGAGGCATCTCCAGGGGAACAGTCACCCCATGGACACGTGTGGAGTAGGGGGACAAGCTGTGAACCTGCTCTGTCCATGTCCAAACCTGCGCCTCCAGGCCAGCCCTGAACCGTGAGCTGACTCCAGCCATGTGACCCCAGGGAATTGCACTTGGAGGGGTTAAATCCGTGATTTCCTCACACTCCATGTGCTGCTGGGAGGAAATGCACTTCTCCAGCCTTGACTCGGCGCCCTTTGTGCGGAGCAGAGTGGCCCTGGGGAGCAGTGGTGGCAGCATTAGTCAGCAGCACCCCTGGGGGCACTTCCAGCAGGAACCCGGCATGGAAAATGCACTGTACAAAATATTTGTGCAGAGCAGGAAAACGCTGCATTCCTGGGATGACAATGGCCTTGTGTCACTGTCTGTGGCCGTGGCTGTGACTCAGGCTGTGGCTGCCCAGGGACAGCGGGACAGTGAGCAGAGTGCTCACTGCCAGCCACGGCTGTGCTGGGGCTCAGAGCTCCAAACAAAACACTGCGCTATTGTTTGCATTTGCATTTTTTCCCAAAGGGTTGATAGTCTGGAAGAGGGAATGCTCCTCCTGGGCTGTGTGTGTATGAGGCACAAGCACAGGGTTTGCACCCCTGGGCAGGGATGGACCTGCTCCTGCCTGGGGCAGCTGGGTGCACTGCACTGTGGCCCTGATTTCGTGTCTGAGATGTTTTAATTTTCTAAAATTATTTTCCCAAAGAATTTTCTGTAAACAAAAAAGGTGTTTTTTGAAAACTGGACTTTGTTATTTATTTACTAAGCTGGCCAGCTCTGGGCAGGCCTTTTCCTAGGAGGGACTTTTTCTTAATGTCCCTCCAATCTGGCCAATGTGATTGAAGAAGTTTGCCTTTTTATCATCAATCAAATTGGCCCGTGTAAAACAATATATAAAAAAACCCACATTCCAAAAATAAAAGAGTAATTTTGAACCTTCTAAAGCTCAGAGTCTGTATCATTGTGATGTAAAACAGCGTCACTGAACTGCTGCTTCCCAAAGCCCTGACCCCGGGGATCTGCAGTGTCTGCCCCAGGCGTTACTCACATCTGAGTTCAGGAGCTGGAAGAAGCAGATTCCACCCAAGCCTGTGAAATTGGAAAGTCCCTGCACATCCTCCCCAGCCCGTGGGAGACGCTGTGTGTGGGTCCTGCACACCCCAGGCTGAGCAGGGCAGAGGGGCTGGAGCAGGGCTGCCTCTGCCTGGAGCCTGGACAGGCTTTGCCAGGCTCAGTCAGGCCCTGCTGCAAACCCTGGGTGGGCTTCAGGATGGCAAAGACCTCCTGGGAGAGCAGCTCTGACCCCTCTCCGTGACCCTCAGCCAATGGATGGGATGATGGGATGGGATGGGATGGGATGGGATGGGATGGGATGGGATGGGATGGGATGATGGGATGATGGGATGTGATGGGATGGCAGCTGAGCCAGCCTTGGCTCCATGAGGAGTCTGGTGTTCACACTTGGCTGCATTCCCAGGTGATGGCCAACAGAGAAATCTCAATGAACTCCTAAAAATAACAAATCTTAGCAGAGAGGGCAGCAGAGAGTGCAGGGAAAGGAACTGATTGGGGAAAAATGGTCAGAATCTGCATATTTTACAGCTGCTCACTCTCTGCTGGAGGACCAGCACCCTTTGGAGATGAGTCTCTTTCTAGCCCTTTATCCACACAGTACTTTTAGCTCTTATCAATTCCTTGGGCCTGCAGGACAGGTGTGAAGGGAACCCTAAATGAAGAAATGCCTGGGGAACAGCAGGCTGCCCACAGCCACCAGGGAAATCATGGTGGGGGCAAGATGGGGACAAGGAATGTGGCACCTGCTCCAGAGGCGACAGACGGTGCATGGCAGGACAGAGGTGGGTGTGTGTGTGACCTTTGGCTGATTGCTGTGTCTGGTCCATGAACTCCTGTCCCAGCTCTGGGGACGCCAAAGGTGACAGGGACACAGCCGGGACACAGCCAGGACACACATCTCTTCCAGCCTGGTGGGGGATCCCTGGGGGATGAAGCCCCCCTTTCAGCTGAGTGCAGAGCTCTGAGCTCAGCACTGGGGCAGTGGCAGCTCCTGCTGACCAACTCTGCAGCAATGCTAAAAAATGTGCAAACCTCTCCTGGCATCCAGCCACGGCAGCAGTTTCTTGATTGGCTTCTGCTGGGGAGAGAAACGGGAAAACAATTTCCCTGACTTCCCTTATTTTCATATGGATGGGGTGTCTGTGCGCTGCTCTGGGAGCAGCTGGAAGGAGAAGGTGTGGATGGAGCTGGATGGGGCCACTGGAGGAAAACGTCTTTCTCCTTCCCTGGCAGTTCCTCCCCCCTGTCTATCAGGCAGGAAATTTAACTGAAAGCTCTGCAGAGCATTAACTCTGAGAGTTAAAAAGTTAAAAGAGAGCCCAGGGCACCAGGCTCTGAGAAGAAAGATCCTCACCCCATCTCCACCATTGGGAAAAAATTCTCAATCCTCAAATTAGCGTTGTGCAAAACAGAGGAGGAGGAACAAGACGTTGTGTCAGTGTGGAAGAGGCAGGAAGATGTTTCTCCTGCGCCCTGCCAGGAGCTGGATGGCACGTCCAGGGAAATGCGTGTGTCCCCTGCACTTCCTGGCACTGGCCTTTGCTCCCTGCCAAGGACAGCGCTGAGGTGACAGCTCCAGGACAGCGCTGAGGTGACAAGCTCCCATCTCCCTTTAGCTCTGAGGCCTGAGATGGAGCTGACTTTGCAAGGGAGGCAATATGTGGGGAAATGGGAAAACAATTTCCCTGACTTTCCTTATTTTCATATGGATGGGGTGTCTGTGCGCTGCTCTGGGAGCAGCTGGAAGGAGAAGGTGTGGATGGAGCTGGATGGGGGCACTGGAGGAAAACATCTTTCTCCTTCCCTGGCAGTTCCTCCCCCCTGTCACAGATTGTGGGGAGACAGAGACAGCACTAAAAGCAACCTTACCCTGGATACATCACAGCTGTGTTCATTGTCCAAGAGTGGGAGCAGCCTTGCCCTCACAGCCATGGGTGTGATGAGGAGTGAGTTAGCTGGGAGGGGGTTAGTTCAGTTGCAGTTGGAGCTGCAGTTGCAGTTGAAGCTGCAGTTGAAGATGCAGTTACAGTTGCAGTTCGCAGTTAGCGTTACAGTTGCAGTTACAATTGTGCTTGCAGTTGCAGTTGCAGTCACAGTTGCAGTTGCAGTTTCAGTTACATTTACAGTTGGAGCGGCAGTTGCAGGTTGCAGTCGTAGTTGCAGTTGCAGTTTGCAGCCGCAGTTGCATTTACAGTTGCAGTTACATTTGCAGTTGCAGTTGCAGTGGCAGTTGCAGTTACAGTTGCAGTTGCAGTTGCTGGCTGAGCTGTGAGGAGTAGGGGACAGGAGGTGGTGTGAGGCACATAAAGCATCAAGGAGCTGGACCAGCAGAAGGAAGAGAGGAAGAGCTGAGGGGCTGAGCCTACAGACCAGCTGCTGGCATAAAAGGATACCCCTGAGAGCTGCGTGGAGCTGCCTCTGGGAGGTAACAGAGGAAAGGTGTGAGGGACTTCTGAATAACCAGGTCCTGACCCTGGAGCCCTCAGAAGGTTTTGAAGAAGCGCTCCAAGTGCAGTGGATGTCTCAACCACAGCAGAGTGGAGAGGAAGCCAGCCCTGCACACCGGAAGGGAGCCCAGCGCAGCTGGGCCAGCGATGAGGGCAGAGCACTCAGCCCCACGTCCCTCAGCAGAGCGGGGCCAGCCAGGCACTGCTGTGGAAAACTCGCCCGGACACTGGGAATGGCCCTGGCTGCTGCTAGAGTGGGGCCAGGGAGGGCAGGGCACCTCTGGAAGAGCTGGGGTGGTCCCCAGGGCGTGTGGTGCCCATGGGTGCTCCAGGTGCTCACACAGCCCGTTCTAACCCACTTTTCCACACTCAGAGCCACTTCTGTCTTTCCACTGGTGCCCCAAGACCTGCACCTAGGCTCCCTTCTCACAAGGGTGAGGGCAAACTTTTCCTTTCAGAGCCCCAGGTTCATGACCTGCTGTCAGGTCGAGGTCTACTGGAAGTACCTCTCCCCTTCCCCTCAGAAGGGCCTTCAGGACCAAGGGGTCTGTGTTAACTCCTTCTGCTTCTCCAGAGAAAATCACATGGGAAATATTTCCAGCAGAAGGAGTCAGTGAAATCTGTAAAGGAAAGGAAAGAGGCTGAGGTTAGAGCAGCAGTGCTGAAGGCAGTCAGTGTGTGGAGGGGCAAACACACAGAACTCCAGAGCAGCTCCCAACCAGCCAAGCAACAGCCTTGGAAAGCAGTCAGGAGCTTGGAAACTCAGTCAGGAGCTCACCACTGCTCCAGCTACATCCCAAATGACACATTCAGGATTGTGCCCGTGGCTTCTGGTAACGTGGATTTGTCTCTTCCTCAAAGCCATCTTCATTTTGCTGTGGATTTCCACTCTGAGCTTCCCCCCAGATTTCAGACAGAGCCCTTCAAAAACCACAAGTGATTTATTCCTGGTTGTTTTACACAGGAAAGCAAGGGCCAGGTGTATCCTGAGAAGTCAGAGAGATTCCAGAGCTTGACAAGTCTTCGGGCTGAAGAAAAATTAGGGGAAATGCCCAGGTTTGCACACATCAGTGACTGTCCCTGCAAACCCTGGGATGCACTCTGGCTCAGCACTGGCACGGGCAGGGCTGAGGGCTGGCTGGAGCTGCCGTGAGCACTGGGGCATCTCTGAGTCAGGGAGTGCTGCAGGCAGGGGCTCCTCGGGATTTCCTTGGTCTGGGGGATCCACAGCAGTGCTGCTGCTTGTGCAAATCCCTCGGAGTCATTCACCCCTCTGCTCATTGCTGCTGTCCCATGGAACTTCTGTAAATCCCCCTTTTCCTCTGCCCCACAGGCGCCTTCCTCTGGGGAATCCAGGATGGGCACACAGCAGAGCCTGGCTCTGCAGACACCTTGGGCACGGTGGGATCTGAATTCCTGCCTCTTTCCCTGTGTCCCTTCCTTCTCCCAGCCTCAGAGACAGGAGTGGCCGCCACTGATGGGGCTCTGTGGCTTCTCTGGGGCCCCTGACTCTCCTACAGACCCCAAGACTGCAGATATTGAAACCATCACCCCTCACCCACCCAGCAGTCAATGATTTTGCTCCTCAGCCCTGCTGGGCTCTGCCAGGAGATGCTGTTGGATTTTTTTCATCTATTTTTTCTCTTGGCATGAGGCTGCAGGGCAGGAGAGCCAGCAGAAGGTCAGACAGACTCAAAGCACCCAGGAGGAAAGGGAGAGTGCAGCTGTGCTGAGCTGCTGGGCTCCTTTAACCTCACCTGCCATTCCAAAGGAAATAAAAGTGCTCTGCAAATCTTCTGCTGAGGTCCTGGGAGGTGGTGAGGCCCTGGGACAGGGAAATTGTGGCTGCTCCATCCCTGGGAGTGTCCCAGACCAGGCTGGATGGGGCTTGGAGCCACCTGGGATAGTGGAAGGTGTCCCTGGGGGTGGAACAAGATGAGCTTTGAGGTCCCTCCCAACACAACCCAACCCATTCCATGATTTTGTGATTTTAAGATCCTGAATGGAAACTCTGTCCCAAAACCAGGGCAACAGTGGAAGAGAAACCAGGCTCCAGTTTGGGAATGTTTCCTGGGTTTCTGAGCAAGGCCATGACAATGAAATTTTACCTTGTGCGGGTGCTGAAGCAGCCTCTGGATGGTCCCTGTGCTGTGCCCAGGAGCTGGGGAAGTGCTCCAGGGTGGGATGTGTGCCCTGGCTGCTGCAGTGGGGCACAGGACACCTTTGGTAGAGACAGCTGGACCAAAATCCCAGATTTGGGGGCCCTTCTGCAGCCCCAGAGCTCCAGGATCACTGGTGGAGCACTGGAGAGCACTGGGGGGCTCCTGGGCACATCCCACTGGCCTTTACCCTCGGACACCAAAGAACAGAGCAGGAGTTTCCCCACAGATGATAGATTTATTCATTAATCCACTGCAGCCTCCTGCCCGTGTCTGGGACCATCCTCTGCTACGTGGGAATGCAGATCCTCCTCCTCTAGGCCAGACTGAGGATGAATTCTCCAGTCTCATCCTCACCTGAGCCCTCTCCACGTGCTCCTGGTGGGCCTGAGTGTCCCCAGGCTGTCACCGTGGCCATTCCCACACAGAGCTGCTCTCCCTGCCTCCTTCTCCCTATGGATTAATGGGCCCTGGCCACACAAACACCCATTTCTGTTCCTCCACAGTCAGTCTTCCTCCCCTTTCCACATGCTGGACACCACAGCAAGTTCCTGGGTGAGTTGTGGGATCTCCTCTTGCTGACCCTGCATGGGAGCTTTGGCTCCCTCCTTCCCATCTCGGTGCCCATTTCGGGCACAGAGGATTTCGGGCCTGAGCACGCTCTGTCCAGCCCTCAAAGATGAGGAGTTTGGGTTCCATCCAGTTCCTTTTGAGCCTCAGCAAAGTTGGCTGTTGTAGCAATGTATCTGTGTAACACAGGCCATTCGGATTGCACCAGCCAAACTGGTTGTGAGTAATGTTATCAATCCACCTGCAGTTCTGTTGTTAGAGCTCTTGGGAATTCATCAAATTTACTGAGAAAACAACAGGATCAAAAATAAGAAGAGAACCTGAAGAAATGTCTGCAAAAAATGGAAACCCTGGATAGGGGAAGCACAATGTGAGGATGAACTCTTGAACAATTGGATGTCCTGAAGGATGTGCCTGCCTCAGGAAGAAGCAGCTTGGCCAACCCAGACATGCCCATGTGGACAGCAGACCTAGAATCTATATCTGCCATAAAATGTGAACAATAAATGCCTTCTGTTAGAACCAGTATGATTTATTTATTCAGTGCCCATTTCTCCCCTGCAGGCTGTACTCTCTCAGAGCAAGGAACCAGAGGTGGAGGGAACTGCTTCGGCCAAACTCCACTATTTATTTATTTATTTACTATATTTTAATTTTTTATTTTATCTCTCAGGTTTAATTAGAGTGATTTGTCTGGAAAATTTGGCTTTCTGTGATAAAAGACCTCTCTAATGAGAGAGACCATAATCATGATTGAAACCCCTCCTGAACCGAGGTGGATGCTGATCTGTGAGTTACCATGTGAGTGTTCCTGTGCCAGTGTGCTCATGCATATAAATCTGTTTACTAAAGGGTTTTAACCTGCTCTAAACACAGCCTGGAGTTATCTTATCTGTCCTGCTGAGGAAAACAAACAGATGCATCCAAACACCCAAACACTCCTGGATCAGGAGTTCCTTATCAGCCTGCTTCCCCCCACTGGCCCAGTTAAACCCAGTCAGTCAGTCATCCAGTTATTTCCCAGCCATTTAGGCTTTTTAGGAGCACCAGCCAACATCTCATATCAACATGGTTTTGATCTTGGGAAGCTGCAGTTCCCTGATGGCTCCTTTGCTTTCTGCATCCTGCAAATGCATCCATCCCTTCAGCCTTGTCACTGCTTTCTGCATCCTCCATCCATCAGCACCTCTTTTCCTACATTTCTCTCCTGGATAACTCGATCAAAGCCTTAGGAGAGAAAAAAATTAAAAAAAAAAAAAAAAAAAAAAAAAAAAAAAAAAAAAAAAAAAAAAAAAAAGTGAAGCGATCTGAAGCCTGGCAGCATTTTTGCTTTTTATATGTTTCCTTCAGGAAGGAAAGAAAAGGGATAAAGTTCCAGGACATCCCTGGTTCTGAGCTCCCTGCTCCGTGCCCAGTTGTGGTAAAGCTCCAAAAATTCCCTGATCTTTAGAAGTGCCTGTGTTGCTTTTCCCTGCTCCAGGTGTCAGGGAGGGGCAGCAAGGAGAACTCAGGGGCAGGGGGTCTGGATGTTCACCCTGAGCACTCAGTGACAGTGGGACACCACGTCCCACCCCTGGAGAGCTGCTCCAGGCACAGAGGGCAGCTCTCCCTGCATCGCCGAGCCCAGGGACACCAGCACTGGCATCTCCTGGTGCCTGGGACTGCCAGAAGCTTGGGAAGGACCTGCTGGGGACACCACAAAGTCAGGATCAGGCTCAATCTTGGTAGGCTCAATCTTCCCCTACCAGACCTTTTTCTGAGGGTCCCTCCCTCTCTCCAGCTGAATTCCCACCCTGCTCTGAGGAGCTCTGCGGATTTTCCACAGAATCACAAATCACAGCGTTGGAAGAGACCTCCAAGATCATCGAGTCCAGCCCAGCCCCAACACCTCAACTAACCCCTGGCCCCAGTGCCACATCCAGTCTGCTTTAAACACCCCCAGGGATGGGGACTCCACCTCCTCCCCGGGCAGACCATTCCAGTCCTTTATCACCCTTTCTGTAAAATCCTTTTCCCTGATACCCAACCTGTATTTCCCTTGGCCCAGCCTGAGGCTGTGTCCTCTCGTTCTGTCAGTCAGGATCTGGGATTTGTACAATGCCCACACCGAGCCAGGACTCTTTGGACCAGGAAAGGACTGAAGAGTTTAGAAGAAAGGGCCGTGCCCACCTGAGCCACCCAACCAAGATGGGCTGAGCTTAGCTGAAAATGCTCCCATTGCTCTCCCCAGGGCTCCCCCAGGAGAACATCCTGAACTCCCCCCTGGCTTTGCCATGACACAAATAAATGTCCCTGCACAGCCTCAGGATGCAGAGCACATTTCTGCCCAGGGCAGCCCCATTTTTCACAGGGATCATTCCAGCTACATCTTCATGATAAAGAGTTATTTTAAGGACAACACAAAAGATGCTCATATCCGTCTTGATATAAAGACATAAAGAATTCTGTCTCAGCCCAGAGCCTGCTGCTATCTCTCCTCCTGAACCTGCAGAGGATTTTTCTTACCTGTCTTGAAGGCTGAACGTTTCCTCAATGACTCTGAGCAGGAGGCCTGATGGAAGAGGCTTGAGCGGGAGTGATCAGAGCTGAGATTTCACTGAAAATTAACTCATTTATTTTCATATTTGCACCCTGTTGGGCCAGGAGATGACTCTGCTGGTGTCAGCCAAAGATCAAGTTAAATCAATGGCCTCATCAACACCTCCTCTTGTGGGGATCAAGCCAAGGAGAAGGAGAGAAAGTCACCCGAGATAACTGGCTGTACAAAGAGCAGTTTTAAGCATTTTGTGGAAGTTGTTGCCAAATGCAGAGGTCAGGAAATTATTTGTCGGGTCGTCTTTATGCAAAGATAAAACTCAAAAAGCTGCACTTCATAGATAATGGAAGGGGTGAACTTCCAGGGGGCTCTAAGTGAAGGTAAAATTCAGCCCACAGATCAAACCTGGCTAAAATAAGATACAGGCTGATACTGTGCTGATATCTGTGCCAAATCAGCAGAGCACTTGAAAGAGAGGGATTGGAATTGGCATCCCAAAGGATCCTGCAGTATTCAGCTCCCCAGATGTCCTTGGAAGTCAAGAACCAGCTCCTGCATCACTTGGAATTCACTGGGAGCACAGAGCTGGTGTTGTTCATTCTCTCTGCTTTCCATCCCCAGAGCTGCACCCCTGACGTGATCCCAGCACCGACCTGCACCCCCTGCTCGCTCCTCTCCCATCGCCCAGGGAACAATTGATACCAGGGTCTTGCAACACCCAGGTTCTCCTCGGAGGTCTTCCACCGAAGGAACAAACAGGCCCAACCCTGCTCTCTTCAGGAGGTCTGATAAGATCGCTGCCCAAGGGGCTGTGGCTGCAGGCCAGGGCTCTGTCCCAAGAAACCATTTTCTGCAGGACCACCTTGCCTGGACTTGTCTTTCCACAGAAGCCAGGCAAAGGAAAGCATTCAGATGCTAAAAATGTGCAACCATTGTTGGTGTTTGTCCAACATCGGGAGGCTCATAAATCTCCCGGGGAAAGGGAGAACAGGAGCATGATTAAGAAAACAAGAAACTTTCTGCATTGATTGCTCTGCTGCTCCTTCCAGAAAAGCTATTGCCTGTTGATGAAATGCCTCCCTGTCTGGCTTCCAATCCAGCACTATCCCTGCGAGGGTTCTTTCCAAGTCTCCTGCATTACAAGGCAGACACACGCACGGGATCAAAGGGAGAACACCAACCCGTGCGTGCAGCCCTGTCCAAAGCTGGAGAGCAAAAGCCACCAGCAAGAGAAAGTTGAGACACCACAAAGTGTCTTTTTTCTGCCTTTTCACTGCTGTTAAAGCCCCAAATTGAGACACTTTATAAAAAAATACCAACCATCTCAGTGCTTGTGATTTACAGGGACTGGTCTGAGCTGTTTGCAGGTGCTGGGGCAAACCCACCCAGAGATCTTCATTCTGTTCTTGCTGTTTCCAGCTGTCCCCTCGGCATGTGCTGCCTGTCACCCCCAGGCAAACGAGGCAGAGCAGTGACCAAAATCCTGCCAGGGAACAGGAGAAGAGGCACAGCCCAGCACGGCTGGAAAGCAGCAGCGAGGAAAGAACATTTCCTGTTTTCCAGTAGCCGGCAGATCCAAGGAACAATCCTTTGTGCTCGCTGCCAGCCAGGGAAATAGCTGAGGCATTTCTGAGGACGTGGTGTGTACACACAGGATCCCATGGAGAAGGGGACGTGGAATGTCACGTAGGGCAGACAGGAGCACACCTGTGTCCAGCGGGGTGTCCGGCACAGGCGGCACAGCTGACCAGGCCAGATGACCACTCCAGCCCTGCCGCCTTCCCCCACTGTCCCAGGGGAAGGGAAGTGCAGGAGCTGTGCTGGAGCAGCTGCAGTGAGAGGGGACTCATGAGGTCCCCAGTTCTGTCACAGCTCCGTGAGCAGAGCTTGTGCTGAGGTGGGGTCGGTTCCTTCTGCCAGGTCCCATGAGGAAACGGCCTTAAACTGCACCAGGGGAGGCTCAGATTAGGTGTTTAAAAACCAAAAATCACTGAAAAAGTGCTCAGGCACTGGAATGAGTTGCCCAGGGAGGTGGTGGTGGAGTCACCATCTCTGGGAGAGTTGCACCTGGGGACAGGGCTTAGGTGGGATTTGGTGGTGTTGGTTTGATGGTCGGACTTGAGGATCTTGAAGGTCTCCTCCAGCCTGGATGATTCTGTGACTGAGGTGGGTCTGAAAGAACTCAGGGTCAGAAAAAAAAGCAGATTCCTTTATTTAGGAGCCTCCTGCCTCTTCAGAGATCCTTCCTGCTCCCAGACTGGAAATACAATGGAGCATCTTCCCCTGGAGATGCTTCTTCAGAGCAGGGAGAAGCTGGAACTGGGATAAAGCTGGTTGTGCCCTAGCCCTGAGCTGATGTGTAAGACAAACCCCATTTCCACCCAAAGCTGGAGTTCAGGGGCTCAGCCCAGTCCCTGCTGTGGGATCCCAGCCCAGACCCACATCTCCTGTCACGGAATCAAGGCAGGGATTAAAAAGCCTTTTGTAAAACACTCCTGTCAAACACCCTGTAACGGTGTAGAGCTTCCAGACACATTCAGGAAGAAGCCAGAAATTGTTTTTAGTGGCATTCTAGAAAGACATGGAAGAAGAATACTTCAATACAAAAACCTTTTCCTCCTCTTTCCTTGGGATCCCTGTAACAATTCCAGGAGAACCCAAAATAATTAAGCCTCGCAGCCTTACGGGGAAAAAAATATAAAAGAGGAAAACTGAAGGCAGGTGAATCATGAAAAAGGCAGGATGTTCTCAGGGTCTTTTTGAGGAAAAGCTTGGCCTAATGTGCAGGGTTAGGGAGACACTTGCAGCTTTGCAGAGCAGCTTCTCCTGCCAGTGCCTTCCTGTGCTGCCAGGACCAAGACTTGATAAGGACAATCATGAGAAATCAGCGTGTCTCTGAGCAGGCAGCTCAGCCCAGTGGCCCAGAGCCTGCTGGGGACAGGCTGGGCACAGCCGTGGTGAGTGTATCCAAGCAGGAATTCCATCAGTGGGCAGTGGGACCTGCTCCTGCCTTGGCCACGTCCAGCTGTCGGCCAAGATTCACCACAAAGCTGTGGCCAGGTGACCTTTAAATGTGCTCAGGGCTGGCCTGAGGCACATCCGTGGTGTTGGATACAAAGGTTGGCATCTGGGGAGACAAAACACCTCTCACCTCAGCTGGAAATAACAGAATCACAGGACCACCAGGTTGGAAGAGACCTTCAAAATCATCGAGTCCAACCCAGCCCCAACACCTCAACAAAACCCTGGCACCCAGTGCCACATCCAGTCTGCTTTAAACACTCCACCACCTCCCTGGGCAGACCATTCCAGTAGTTAAAAATGAAAGGCAAAGTGGAGAGAGGCCCAGAGGTGCCGTGTTCCACTGGAGCTGGTGGAGCAGGGAAGTGCAGACACCACACGCAGCTCTGGGACTGAGGCACAACCTCCAGGCTCTGCTTCAAAGGAGAGGAACAAACAGCAAGACAATGAAATCTCCTGTGGAGAGAGAGCCCCAGGTGTGTGTCCTCCACAACAAACACCACTGGGCGCAGCTGGACGAGCCTGGGCTGCAGGTGTGTCACTGCCAGTGGGGATTCCAGCCTGAAGAACAGAGGGAAGGGATCTGCTGTGCTGGACAGGTCAGTGCCTGGTGGTGGGAGCTGGTGGTGCAGAATGAAAGGGGCTGTACCTGCAGAGGGCTGACAGGTGACTCAGTCCGGGTATTTCATACAGGAGTTATTGCACAAACAGCTCAGCTTGACACCAGTCATCTCATGTTTTAAAATACAGATTCTTTAGGTGGCCTGCTCCCTGCTCTGGGGAAAATGGAAACAAGTGGCAGTGCTCTGGTTGTGTTCCAGCCCCCAGCCTGGCTCAGGCCATTCCCAAGGAAGACTTTTACTGATGTTGCACAGGACACAGGGGATGGCAAGTCCTCTGTCACCACACCATGTCTGTGCCTTCGTCTGCTGCCTTCCCTTTGCCTCGAAAAGGGGGTTTTGGCCTCATTTGCACAATTTGGTGATGGATGGCAGTGAGGTGAGCTGAGCACACAGTTCTAACCTCTCCAGGAGCTGAGCAGCCTCTCTGGGAGTCTTTCCAAAGTGTCCCTTTAGTGACAACTTAAGTTCCTGAGAGTCAGTCCCTTTAATTACTCCAAGCAGCTCTTGCTCCTGAACCACACATCTGCACAGAACTCACTCCAGCACTGGAGGAGCCCTGATTTTGGTCTCAGGACATTGATTTCCTAGAGGCTTAGGCTGGGGTTTGCCAGTTGTGCCCACGGGAGCTGCTGTGCAGAGTGTGGCAGCGTGTGGCACTCACATGGCCAAGCTACAAAGCCACCCCAGAGCTTATGGGGTCAGCTTTTTGCCCTCTGTCTCTACACAGCTCAGGCCAGGGAGGTGGGTTTGTCCTTCTTGACAGGGCAGGAGCACACAGAGCATTGAAAAGCTGTTGGTGTGGCCAAGCAGCTGCTGGCCCCATTCCCTGAATGCAAGGAGAGCTCATGGACTCCCATGTGACACTGCAGGATGTGTCACCTCATGCTCTCACAACCTCCTACACTATTTGGACCTTTCTTATATAATTATGTATTATATATTATATATTACACATAATTATGTTTGTAATATTATACATTATATATATTATACATAATTATGCCATCCAAAGCTGTCCCCAAATTTGAGCTGAGGCTGCTTGTGGGTCCTCGGTGTTGTTGGGGTCAACAGCAAGGCAACCTCACCAACAGGGGGCCCAGGGGCTTGGAGTTCTCTGGACCTCTGATGATGCTTTGGGAAGGCTGAGCTGGAACAGAGAGTGGACAGAGCTGGAGAATAAAGCAGGGATTTATTGAAAGGCCTCCAGGATCCACCTTGGGCAGGACAAGAGCCTGGGCAGGGCTGCACCCAAGGGGGACACAAAATGGGCACAAAATGGCTGACTGGTCACAAGGTCTCACACTTTGATAAGGTTTAGTCCATTTGCACATTGGGGTTGAATTGTCCCATTCCAGCCCCAGGCTGTGAGGTCCCATCCTTCTTGTTCCTCCTCCAGCCCACCCTTGTTTGTGCTTTGGGGCTGAAAGTTGTCCTTGGTGTGCAGCAGGACAAGGATTTGTTTTGTGTCCCTGCTGTGTGCAGAGCTGAGTGACACTGACTGTGAGCTCAGAGCTGCCACCCTGGGCACCACAGAACCTGAAAATATGAAATCTGAAGTTTAAGGCATCACTGGCACCCCAAAAATAGGGGCCATGAGTGCCAGGCAAGAGTTTGTGAAGCAAAAGGAGGAGTAGTCCTGGAGCAGGATCCGTGGGCAGGGAGACTCAGGGATGATGCTGGACAAGCAGCCAAGTTAGCCAGGGAGATGTTCCCTCCACAGCTGGAGCAAGATCCCCTCATATCTGTTCTCTTAAAGGAGATTTCCTGTGTTGGTTGTGGGTTCAAGCCCCTCTTGTTCAAGCTCCTTTCCCCCAGTGCAGTGCACAAACATGGATTTCACGTATCCCCCTTTCCCCTCCTCCCTGCAGTGCTGGAATTCCCGTTAAGGTGCCAGCCTGGCACACAAACCCCTCGTCTTTCACTCAGCTCCTGTGGCTGTTGCTGCCAGCCCTATCTAGAGCCACATCTCTCCCCAGCCCTGTCCAAAAGCCACTGTGCCATGTGCAGCTCCTCCCTCCATGCCAAGAGCCCCAAACACACCCCAGAGATCTCAGGTGAGAGATACCAGGGCTGAGAAGGGATCCTGCTCCTGAGGGGGATCACGAATCGTGTTTTATTTTCTCTTTTGTAATCTCCTCTCGAACTATCGTAATGAGGAATTTAACCTCTTGTTTTGCCAGAATAAACTTGTTCTCACCCTTAAGCATGTCTGGTATTAAAGGCAAGTCTAGGTGAAGCCCTGAGATCTGGATTAGCATTCCCTGTTCCAAGACAATGCAAACACAGCAGTGAGGGACACCTGGGATACCACACCAGTTTGGATTGTCCTGGAACTGCTGAATGCCCCATCTCCTGTCCCTAGCCCTGCCCTGGGACCCCTGCACCATCAAAGCCCTGTCTCGTGGGGCAGGGCCACAGCAGCAGCTCCTGTGGCCACCTAGGATGAGTTTTATCTCCTTGCACTCCAAACATCATTAATCTTTGAAGCTTTCCCAATCCTGTATATCAAACATCTGAAGGAGCAGTTGAGTAGTGCTGGAGTGCTCTAAAAATCCTCATTAGAGCCACTTGGAAACCACCCTGGAGGGAAGGAGCCCCTGGGGAGATGATGGAAGAGGATCTCCAGCTCCTGGAGGTGTGGGAGCCCTTCACAGATGCTGCACAGCTGCCCTGGCTGAGGCAGCTGCAAACAGCTGGGGTTAAACCCTCACTGATGATTTGGGGTTTGTGGGGCGCAAGAACCAGTTTGTGGAGTCTTACACAGGGGCCATAAGCAAAAACAAAAGGTGGGGTTTTTTTACGGTATTAAAATAAAAATACTTCCAAATTAACAGAAAACTTGCAGGTTTTGGACACTGGGATTTTTAATAAAAAAAAAAAGAAAAAGTCAAACTTCTGAAGAAAGCTGCTGCTTCTGGGAAAGGCTTCATAAACTCCGAGGCTCCATAAACTCCAAGGCTCATTATTTTGTCACAATAAATAAATAAAAAAAATCAGCCTAAGCTTTTCAGCAGGCATTGCAGTATTATTAATCATCTCCTTGGACAGTGCACATGTAATAAAACAAACTAAAATTAACTGGTAAAAGGAATTTCAAAGAAAAGGCCACTTTCCAACATCCTGACAAACGAAATAAGTGATACCCAAACAAAGGGCCGAGAGCACAATGAAGGCAGAGCAGGAACTGGAGGGGCAATGCTGCTCCAGTGCACTTCACGGGGAGCCTTTCATCCATCAGAGCCCCCCAAAGCGATTTGTCAGAACCACGGAGAGCAGGAGGAGAACAGAGTGACTTGGAGGAAAGGGAGAAGATGAATGGAGAGTGTGGCACAAACTGAGAGGTGGGGAAGGGGCTTCTCACCATCTCCTCGCACAGAAATTCCTCCAGGTCGCTCATCTCCAGTGCTTGTCTCTGAACTGATTCTGGTTTTGTCCCTTAAGTAAGGTGACAACTGCCCAGCGCACTGCCAGGGAGAGAGAGGCTCTGATTGATCAAATAGTTGTGTATTTTCTCTATAATCTTCCTGTCTTGTCCTTTTCACAGCCCAGCCTCACCTTCACTCTCTCTCTCCTGCCACCCCAAGTTTTTGGTGGAGGTTTCTTGTGGCTTTTTCTTGCCGAGCTGAAAAAAATTGCTGAATTTATCCCTCCCTCACCTGGTGGTTTTCCACCTTCCATTTCATCCCACCCCAACCTCCTCCTTCACCTGCCCTTGGCAGGTCCACCTGGAGTTTTCCTCATTCTGAGGTTCTGGCTGCCCTCAGTGATTCCGTGTGATCTGTGGATGGTTCATTGTTCCCTTTTCTTTTCAAGATCACACAGGGGCCGCCCGGGATGGGGCCGGGCTCACCAGTCAAGAGCAAAGTGGCACCTGCCCAAAATCTGTGAATTATGGCCACATTCAGAGCCAGCAGAGGAAGCTGGAAAAGAAAAGCTGGTGTTTGAATAATACCCCAGTCACCCTTAATTTTATCCATTATTTCGGGGTCTCTTGGTTAATGGTTGACTGTTTTTCCTGAACGTGGAAGGATTTCGGTGTGGAAGGAGAAAGGGAAGGGCAGAGTCAGCACAGCCTTGCTGTCCCATCCTTGGGGCATCTCCTGTCCTCATGACAATCCTCTGGAGCCTTTCACCAGCCTGGAAATTTCCTGAGGAGCTCACAAAGCCCAGAAATGTCTTTGGCTGTCGCAGGAGTGGAAATATAAATTGTGTGTTGTGGTGGTAAAATGCTGAGTGCTGGTCCTCACTCACGCCGTTGGTCCTGACCCTCCCACCACTCTGAACCAGAAAAACCCTTTTTCTTTTCCAGAAAGGCCATTTGGGGGTCCGTGGTGCAGTGTTGTTGATCCCCCAGCTGACCCACCAGAAACAGGAAATTAAAATCAGAATTCTTGCCTGGAAGCAAGAGGAGTGGGCAGAGCTGGAGTGGAAGAATAATGACCATGAAATAAAAGCAGCTCTTCTGGCTGTGTCTGATGGGACACAGCTCCCAGGAAGGAAGAATTTCAGCTCATCCAACAGAAGATTTTCAGAGTCTCCCCAGAAAATGAAAGGCAAAACTCTTTTTGCAGAAAATCTAGAAAGGGAAAGAGAAAAAATATGAATACTGCAAACTTTAAAACAAAGATCCACACAGAAGAGATAAATAAATTTCCAGAACCTTTGGAGGTAATAAATTGTGGAGATAACAAATTTTGGAGATAATAAATTTTGGAGGTTTTAAATGTTGGAGTTTATAAATTTTGGAGTTTATAAATTTTGGAGGTTATAAATTTTGGAGGTTATAAATTTCCCAGATTTGAGACAGACCCATTTATAAGACCCATGATGACAATAAATCATTGAGAGTTTTCAAAAAGAGCCAAAAGAAACCCAAAAAACCTGTGTCCAGCTGCCCAGGGCAGGCCCCAGTGGCAGCCCAGGTGGGACAGGGTGACCAGGAGCAGAGTCCTGTGTACCCACCAGGGATGGAGCAGATCGTGGTGGGTCCAACCCAAGCCAATCCATGATTCCATGGCTCTGTGCCTTTCTTTCCATGCAGGAGACATCTCTGGTGGCCTCTGCCCCTGTGAGTCACCAGAGAGCTGCCCCAGGAGCCCTCTTTGCCTTCCCACAGCTGGGACAGGGGACAGTGGCAGAGGCTCCTCTGCCTGTGCGGGGCTTCTGAGCCCATCCCAGGGAAAACCTCCTGGTGTCTGTCTCCAGGGATTTCTTACCCTGGAACAGGCCCTGGGCTTGTGCTCACGTTTATCGTGGATTTAGTGTGACAAGTGATGTGCAGAAATGCAGGATGAATGCAGGAATGCACTTTCTTGTGGATTTAATGGGAATTTAGGGCACATAACCACAGCAAGAAAAAAGTGAGTGATGGGAGAGAGTGAAAGTCTCAGTTTCTGCCTGGTTTTTGTGGTTTGGTTTGGCAGTTTTTTTGGCTTTTTTTTTAGTTTTTAGGGGTTTTGGTTTTGTTGTTGTTTGTTTGGGGTTTTTGTTGGTTTTGTGTTGTGGTTTGAAAACAAACCGAGTGAGAGGCTCCAAGTCAGAAATACAATTTAACGAGGAGAAAAGGGGAAAAAAGATAAAATAAAATAAATACAATAATACAAAAAAACCCCCACTGACAGAGTCAGAATACAGCCTGAGCAGGGTGATGGAAGCAGTCCAGATGAGGTGGTCTTCCTGAAGCAGTGATCTCATAGAAAGGTCTGGTAGCTCCGGTCCTCTGGGAATCCATTGTACTGACCCAAATCCCAGCTTATATCCAGGTGAGAATGCTTGGCTCCTCCCCGTGGGCGGAGCATCTCACAATGGGATGATGAGTCATACAGTGGGTCCTTGATGGCCCATTAAAGAAGGATAACCTCCAAGGCAGTTATCTCTGAGTCATGCACAAGGCATTGATGGGCCATGAACTGAAGATGGTGATAGAATACATCCTAAACTACAACCCAGGACATTTTATTTGTTTGTTTGTGGGTTTTTTTTGGTTTTTTTGTTTGTTGGTTGTTTGAGTGTTTTTAAATCCATATATCTGATCCTTTGAGGGCAGGCAGAGGACCAGGGTTTGTGCTGGTGGTTTAGCTGGAGCTGAGTAAGAACCTCCTCGAGCTTTGGAAGCAAAAACCCGAGCCTCTGACCAGCTGATTTATTTTTTTATTTCACCAGACCCTATCCTCATTTCTGCATTTCTCTTTAACCCAAGGTTTCCCCTCACCCAGAGGACTCCAGAATCTTCTCTCCATTCTGTCCATTGACCTGGCAATAAAGTTTGCCCCTCTCCTACCACCCTCACCCCAGTCCATGAGATGCCACATCCATCTGCTCCTTTGGATCTGTCCAAATGGAATCCTGCTCTCCCTTTCAGTGGTGATCAGAGAAATCTCCATCTCATCCCTTCTCCAGGTCCAGATGTTGCTCCTCCCTCCCAGAGCATCGGCCTCATTCCAAAGTGCTCCCAGCACCCAGCTTGAGAACTGTGTCCTGAATTCCCTCCATGGAATCCCAGGGTGGTTTGGGTTGGGAAGGACCTTAAATCCCACTCCTGCATTCGGTTGGAGAATTCCGTTCCATTCAGTGAAGAATGGAACAAGAGCAGCCTCCAGGCACGGCCAGTGCAGAGCAGTGATCCCAGAACCACAAATGCACAGAATTCCAGACCCCCTGAGGTTGGAAAAGCCCTCTGAGGTCATGGAGTACAAGCTTTTGGACACCCAAGGTGCCACCTTGTCCCCAGCCCAGAGCCCTGAGTGCCACTTGCAGCCCCTCCTTGGGCACCTCCAGGGATGGGGACCCCAAACCTCCCTGGGCAGCCCCTGCCAAGGCTGGACACCCTTTCAGTGATGGGAGTGGGGCCTCCAGAGCTCCCTGAGTGCCCATGGGCATCTCTGCACCCACATCCTCCACGGCAGCAGCTTCCATGTGCAGCCCTGAGTGCACAGAATCCCAGGATGGGCTGGCCTCGGGGGGACCCGAAATCCCACCCAGTGCCACCCCCAGGGACACCTCCCAGTGTCCCAGTGTCCAGCCTGGCCTTGGGCACTGCCAGGGATCCAGGGGCAGCCACAGCTGCTCTGGCAATTCCAGCCCAGTCCCTGCCCACCCTGCCAGGGAACAATTCCTTCCATCCATCAAATCTAAATTTCCCCTCTTTCGGTGTGGAGCTGTTCACACTTTTCCTATCACTGCAGTTCCTGGTGAATGATCCCTCTGCTGCTCTCCTGGACCCTCCTCAGGCCCTGGAGCCTCATCAGCATGAGCACACTCCAAAGACTCTGAGTGACCATCCATCCATCCATCCTCAGGCAGAGTTTTTAATTCATGCCTTTAACAGCTCATAGCTCTCCTCCATTTCCTTACCATGTTGGAATCAGTGAGGTTGAGTCAGAGGGCACAGTTTGGAAGGAAATCCACAGGGAATGTTTTGCTCTGCTTGTGTCCTGCACATGAACAAGGAGATTTTCCCAGTGATTTGTGTGCCAAGACTCCCCATTGCATCATCAGGTGGCCACAACCCTCTGAGCTGGCTCATGGAGAGGCAGCTGTGACTTCATCCCTACCTCAGAAATTGTTTACACAGGAATGGGAAGACAGAGGCCTCAAAACATGAACTAAAAATAGCATTTCATTACTGCAGTTTCAAACTTCTTTTTGTAGTGCAAACAAGTGCATGGATTACAGGGGGAAAATAATCTGTTATAAAATGGGTGAAATAACTGGAATATTATCAATTTCTTTTGCCAAAAGAAAACATTTACTTCATTCTAAACCAGCCACTTTTGCTTGTTTGAACTTCCAACACACCAATAAAGAAGAAAACAATTATTGACCAAACTTTTCCATTTTTTTTTTTAATCAAGACTTTCCCTCCTTATAAGGAAAGTCAACAGCCTTTGTTCTGAGGTAATTCAAGTGTCTCCACTGGCAGGAAAGTTTCCAAGTTTTCGGTTTAGATGTTTTCCTTTGTGTTCCTGACCTTTCCTCCAAGCTCCTGCCCTCTCCCTTTAATCTCTAACCAGCACTTTGGTGGCGTGGCTGAGTTGGGTTTTGATGTTTTGCTTGAGAGCAACCCGTGCCTTTGGAGTGGAGTCAGTGCTCCTGCTTTTTTCCTGACAAGGGAAAACTCATTCCTGCTCTTCCAGACAGAATCTCAAGGTATTTGGATGTTGTCCAGGACTGGAAAAGCTGTGCTCTGTGGGTCATCCACTGAAACCCACCTGCATCCTTGGAATGTTCCAGGCCAGGCTGGATGGGGCTTGGAGTAATCTGGGACGGTGGGAAGTGTCCCTGCTCATGGCAGGGGTTGGAACAAGGTGAACTTTAGAGTTTCCTCCAAGCCAAACCATTCCATGATTCCATTATTCTATATTTGAGCTGTTGTATAAATCACCAGCCTGCTCTTTGCCCATTTTTAGTGTCTTCTTGTCCAAAAACCAGTGAGTGATGCCTTGTGCTCCAAGCTTCCACTTTTAACATGGGTTTCACTCTTGGTTTGACCTTTCCTCTAAGGGTCACTGGGAAAATCAAGGCCTGAAATGAAAATCTCTGTTAGGGTAGCTTCATCCTGGAGTGATTCTGTTGCCCTTCCATGCACAGAGGAGGTCAGAGATTCCACCTGAACAAGAGGAGAAACTCCTTTACTGAGAGAGCCATGGAAAATCTGCCCAGGGAGGGTGTGGAGGGCCCTCGCCTGCCGCCCCAGGACAGCCCCGGAGGAGATCCCTGGAGGAGATCCCTGGAGGCTGCAGCAGGGAACAGGACCAGGAGACCTCTGTGGGCCCTCCCAGCACCCCGGGATTCTGTGGGATCAGGGCTGGGGAGCACAAGGTGACCCGAGAGCAGAGATCCCTGTGATGTGTTAGACACCAGCACAGAGCCACTGGACGGGAACAGCTGGGATTGGGATGGGACTGGGATGGGACTGGGATGGGACTGGGAATGAGAATGGGGATGGGGATGGGGATGGGAATAGGAATGGGGATGGGGATGGGAATGGGGATGGGGATGGGGATGGGGATGGGGATGGGAATAGGAATGGGGATGGGGATGGGGATGGGGATGGGGATGGGAATGGGAATGAAGCTCTGGGACTCTGGGACTGGGTTTGCAAATGGGACAGAAACTGTGATTGAGACTGGGACTGAAACCGGGAATGGGACTGGAACTGGACAGGGAATAGGACTGGGAATGGGATTGGAATTGAGACTGGGAATGGGACTTGGATGGGGATTGGAACTGGGATTGGAACTCAGATGTGGACTGAGAGTAGGACTGGGAGTAGTCAGGGACTGAGACTGACCGGAACTGGGACTCTGGGGCTGGGACCTCCTCATGCCATGGGACCAGCCAAGGGGACTGACACAGGGAGTGGACAGCGGGCTGTGACCACTCCAGTATCCAGCAGCTGAGCACGAGGATGGACATTTGCCTCTCCCAGGCCAGGAGGCAGAGTTTGGAGCTCCCTCTGGAGCTGAGGCTTCTCACCTGCAGCATCACAGGCTCCTCCAGAGAGCTGATGCACAGAGACTTTTCCACCTCCTGGCTCCATGGGGCTGAGGAGAGATTTCCATGTTGTTGGAATGGGCACGTTTGGACAACAACCAATAGCACTCAGAGAGGAAGCAGCAGCAGCAGAGGGACCAGTCCTGCTCTCAGGTTATTTCTGTTTGTGACAGTGGCACAGATGGAACTGTGGGTTATGTCATAGGAGGTATGAGTCATCATGGGAAGGTTGGAAAAGAATTCCAAGACCTCCAAGTCCAACCTTTGTCCGAATCGTCCTGTGCCCACTGAACCACATCTCCAAGTGCCACTTCTTCTTGGTTTTTGAACACTTCCAGGACTGGTGACCTCAGCAGCCCTGAGCAGCAAATATTTAAAATATTTAAAATTCTCCACTCTTTCAGTGTAGATTTTTTTTTTCCAATATCCAACCTGAAACTCCCATGGCAGAACTTGGAGCTGTTTTTCCTCCTTTATCTCCAGGTGTCTGGGCAAAGGGCCTGAATCCCACCTGGCTACAACCTCCTGTGGGGCAGGTGTAGAGCCCAGGTTTGTGACCCACAAAGGGCTGAAAACTTCAGGGCAAATCCAATTATGAGTCTCCATCACTTCTGGAGAAATCACATCCCTTTGGAGACACTGGGACAAAGCCTCAGAGGTGGCACAACAAGTCCACAAAAGTACAGATTAACCTCTTGGGTGGAGACCTCTCTTGGATCTGATGGAGAACTCAAATACGAGCCCAGGTCAGGGAAAGTCATTCCTGGGAGAAGATCTGAGGTGTTCCCGAGTCTCCTTTGGAGAGGGACACCCCAGCATGGATCAGGGGAGGGCCAGGTCAGGTTGGGAAGGATGCAAATGTAAAACACCAAGGTGTCCACAAGTGGATAGAGCAGAGATGGTGAAGAAGGAAAATAACCTGGGCCCAGCCTCCCTGAGCTCCAGGGGCTTCTGGATTGGAGTTTTCCTTAGGAAGAGAGCAGGAGAATGGAAAGGAAGAACAGATAAAGGGAGGTAAAGGTATCTTTTAAAAGATAAAAGATGAGGCCCAGAGATAAGAGGGGCTCGGGATGGCCCCAGTAAAAGTTGCTGAAGGGATCAGAGGCACGGCTGAGAAGCTCTGGAGGGGCTCCAACACCATTTGGAGAGCAGGAGCGGGGAATGAGAGTAAAGAGAACCCCCTGGAGCAGGAGGGTGTCCAACAGGGGCAGCTCCCAGCAGGGTGAGGTCTCCAGGGCCTGCTGTGCACCCCTGGCTGGGGGAGCTCACTGCTCCATTCCTGTTCCAACAGCTCTGCTCAGACACCCGTGAGTCACCGCAGCATTTTTAGCTCCTTACATAACCACTGCCAAAAGGGAAGGTGTTCCAGCAGAGCTGCCAACACAAATGCCCAGGGACCAGCTCTGCGCCCGCTGGGATGAGTAAGCACCGGCTGCAGCACGGGCTGGGAGCATCTCTCACACCTCACCTGGTGTTTTGCAACAGCCGTGAGCTGGAGCTCTGCCTCTGGTGGCAGCTGTTGTACCAAATGCAGCGCTGATGGGGCGAAGCTGGGGAGAAAACAGCCAGGAAAATCTCCATGTTTGAAATGTAAGCCCTGATCCATGAGGTTATCCCTGCACAGCCCCTGCCCCACTCTCCAGCATCACTCCTGAGGGGTTTTCCTGCCACCGCCTCTGCAGAGCCCAGAGATCCAGTTGTTACCAAATTTCACAGGCTTTGTTTCCCTGCTAAAACCCACAGGCACAGCAGAAATTGAATTAACCCTTTTGGGATCAAGGTGAGCATCAGTGCAGATCTCCTACAAAGCAGAGCTGGGTCTGCAGGTCTGAGTCAGTCCTGAACAGCAACAGAAACTTCTTAAATCACTCAAAGTTGTGTCCTACTAAGTTGGACCTTTGAGGGTTTTCTGCCTTAACAAAAAGCAGCATTCCACTGTGGGTTTTTTTTTAACACCAAATTTTGCATCTCACCTGGCTCCTCAGAAGAGCAGCTGCCTCATACCTGCCGACTGCGAGGAGGGAAACTCCCTTTATTAAAGCTTCTGTCCCCAGGAAACAGAATGCCACCCTTGCCTCGCAGATAGACACCACGCCCTGCGCTGACTGCTCACCAGGCTGGTAACCACTTCAAAGCAGCACTGCCCCGAGGAGTGATGAGTCCTGAGAGGGTTAAATCAACATTTCCTAGGGAAAAGCACCACGGGGTGCTGCTGGGCAGAGCTCTGAGCTCAGCACCTCTGTCTGTCTGTCTGTCTGGCCAGATCTGAATCCCGAAGTCTCTCTGACAGCAGGACGTGGCTTGGGTGAGGGATGAACCCAGAAACTCTTGTGCCTCTGTGCTTTGGACTAAGTGAAGGAAAGCTGCCAAATTCAGCTCAGGAAAGTTTTCTTACCCCAAACCTGGTGATAAGGTGGGGCCCTGGGCATGGAAGGTGGGTCTCTGTCCCACCTTGGTACAAAGTCCTGTCTCATCTGAGGTGCTCTGGAGGAGGCAGAGCTGAATTCACAACTCACAGGCAGCAAAGCTCAGCCCTGCAGCACAAGATTAGCTCAGAATGACTAATTTATCAGGGACCAGGGAGGAAACCCCTTTCCTCCAAGAGGAATTGAATATTCCACCCTGTCTCCTTTTCTTTCATAATGAGGTGTCCTCTTATTTTTCAGAGTAAGCGAAGGAAAGCTGTGAACCTGCCAAACTCAGCTTAGGAAGGTTTTAACCCCAAACCTGGTGATAACCTGGGCCCTGGGCATGGAAGGAGATGCTGGAGGGTCTCTGTCCCACCTTGGTACAAAGTCCTGTCTTATCTGGGGTGTTCTGGGGGAGATAAGACAGAATTCAGAGCCCACAGACATCCAAGTCCCAGCTCAGCCCTGCAGCACAAGGTTAGAGCAGAATCACCCTTTTTCCAAACCCCTTTTCTCCAGGAGGGATTGGATATTCTGCCCTGTCCAAACCCCCAGCACCAAGGCCAGGCAAAAAGCTGCTCTGTCAAAATCTCCTGCTGTTCAGGGACCTGCTCGTGGCACAAGGCAGCTCCTCAGTCTGGGCTTACCAAAGACAAAACTCGTTTTTTCTAACACCAGGCTCGTTTCCTTCCTACACAGAAACCCGGCCACTCGAATGGCTCTGCCCTAAAATTACAGCTCTTTTTTGACCCCAAACCACCCTGCTGCCCTCGGGCAGTGCCCTCAGCACTGCCTGTCCTGCCCCTTGTGCCTCAGAGTTCAGCAGGTCTCAAAGAGTTGCCCAGTTAAAATAGGACATAACCAAGGTGGTCTCTCCGTGTCCCTCCTCCAAATGGATTCCCCAGAATCTGAGCATTGCATTCATGATTCCATGACTGACACATTTTCTACCTGACTCTGGGAGAGGATTAAAGGTCACTAACCCCCATTTCTTGATTTCTCGTGGCCTTGCAGCCTCCCCCCACCCTGACTTCCAGGGTAAACCTGATATTCTTGGAGCAGGAGCATGGTTCCCTGTGGACTGGGATCAGAACTGGGGATCACCAGGATCATTTCCCTTGTCCTTCAGGCTGATGTCTCTGCTCAGCTGCTCCCTGTGGAAGTCCCTCCACTTTTACCCGTCAGGAAGAACCATCTCAGACAGGTCTTAAAACAGTAAAAGAAACTCATTAAATACACTTGAAACCTTTGAAGTGATGTTAAAGTGCTTTTTCCTTTGTGAAGAAGGGCTGGGTCAGCCTGGGCAGTGCCCAGGAGCTGTCAGAGTTCTGCTTTGCCCCACGACTCGTTCACTGCTGCTGGCAAACCAACTTAGAGTGAGAACTTGTGCACCAGCCATGTTGATTTAGTTGAGTTGGGGGCTCCATCCAGAAGTTGCTGGTGGCTCCACTCTGAGAAGCTGGGCCTGGCTTTTCCAGAAACAAATGCAGTTAAAAAATGTATAATACTCATTCATGCTACAGCACATGGAGTTAATCATTCACAGTCCCAGTACAGGACAAGAGTCGCAATAACAATAAACCATAACAGATTTCCTTGAAGCACCATCCCTTGATTTAAGAATTGCTTCTTTAAACACCTGGTAATTTTCTAGATCAGTGTCACAGGTAGGTCAACAGAAGGATAGATTGTCCTGCATTCCTGCCTGATTGCACCTGTAAGCAAAACTCTCTTATCAATTCCAGAATTGCTTCCAAGATGGTGCCACCAGGATCCCTGGGCTGCAGCACCAGCATCCCTCCTCTGCAGCCCTGGTTTGTGCCTGAGGTGTTTTAGTTTTCTAAAATTCTTTTCCCAGGGAATTTTCTGTAAACAGGAGAAATGTTTTTGTAGCTGTAACTTTGTTATTCATTCCTTTCCCCAGGAGGGATTTCTCCTTGATGTCCCTCTGCTCTGACCAATGGCAGTGAAGAGGTTTGTCTTTGTGTCACCAATCCCATTGGTCTGTGTGAAATAGTATAAAAGGGAGACACATCCCAAAAATAAAGGGGTCATTTTCAGCCTTCTGAATCTCACAGTCTGTGTCGTTGTGGTGTAAAACAGCATCAAGAGGCTGTCCTGATTCCCTGTCACCAGCCAGGCTTCTCACATGGAAAGTGAAAGTGAAATTCAGAAATGATGTGATTATGGAAATGCCACCTAATGGGTGGAGGGGGGGAAATCTGGGTTGGCACCAGGGAGCCTCAGGCTGGGCATTTGGAAAAAAATCTTCTCTGGAAGGAATTGTTGGAATGCTGGGCACTGAGAATGTCTGTGCTGAGGGGCACTGACCATCAGGAAAACACTACGTTTGACCTGAGGCCATAGAACAGGCTTCCAAAATGGAGTGATGGCACTGGGGTTGTGGAGGGTTTAGGGTGTCAGATAAGTTGTTCTTCTTTCACCTTCTTCTTCTTTCACCTTCTTCTTCATGGGATTGGGTGGTGTTTTGTGATTGGGTAAGAAAATCCGCATCGCTGACCACGGGTGTTTGGTTTTTGGGTTAAAAGTATAAATAATTTAGGCGTCATCTCATTATTGGACCATTAGTGCTTAAAAGACCTTGAAAAGAATGAGAGACAGAGCCTTTTTCACCTTATTAGCTAGAGTTCACAACTCATGAGACTGTGCTCTAGATAAGAGTTAATGAACATCTGAGTCTGAACACGAAAAACCGCATCTCTCCAGTATTAACCCTGGCTCTAACAGAAGACAAAGAAGATAAAAACCTCACAAGGAATTGGAAGGGGATGCTCAGGGCAGTGGGGGAGTGACCAGCCCTGGAAGTGCTCAAAAACCCAGCAGAGGTGGCACTTCATGGTCTGGTTTAGTGACATGGTGGGATTCGGTCAAAGGTTGGACTTGGTGATCATGGAGGTCTTCTCCAATCTAAACGATTCTGTGAATGTGAGCCAAGAAAGCTTTGCTTGGCCACAGTCCTTGAGTTGTCCTCCAGGAAATTCAGGCAGAGGTCTCCCCACACACCTCATGCTGGGGATCACCAGCATTCCCAGGTCTTCCCAGCTCCAGGGGAGCAGCAAATAGGCAGCTGTGTCTCTGATCCCCCACTCTGTGCAGCTGCAGGGTCTCACCCCTTGCCCTGGGAGCAGCACCTCTCTCTCAGGACCTCATTTCCACCCCTTTTTCAGGCAGTGAAGCTCTGAACCTCACAAAGATGAATTCCTTCTGCTGGAGCAGCACCAAGAGCCACAGAGAAACCTTTAATTGACCCTGGTTGTGCTGCAAAGCCCAGCACCGTCCCATGGAGTCCTGGAAGGTTCCCCACGTGCTGGGAACAGGGATTCATTTTTGGCTTGGAGCTACACAGGGTGGGATGATCTGGGCAAATCACTGTTCTGATCCCAGCCACAAGTGGCTCCTTCCACACTCAGGACACCAGGGAACACCAGGACCTGCCTTGTTGTCCTTCCCTATCTCAGCCTTCCCAGGGGCAATCGAACGTTCACATCAGGGATTAAGCTCTGTCAACCATTTCAAGGGGTTCTGCAGAAAAAAAGCTACAAAACCATCAATTCTGGTGGTGGAGCAGGACCTCAAGGAGGACTGGACATCTCTGATGGGCAGCAAACCTCTCTTCTCCCCTGCCAGCACTGTGACCCTGCTGCTCCTTCTCCTGTCTGGATGACAAGTGTTATTCCAAGCCTGCAGGCGAGCTGTAAATACAAAAACATGCACACCCTCCATTAACATTAGCAACAATATTTAAATCACACTCTAGAGGCTAATTGGCGAAAATTCAAAGGTGACACAGAGAGAGCAGCCCTTGAACAAAGCATCAGATGTGGAGGTGCTGTTGCAGCTTGCCCGGGCTCTCCCTGAGAGGGCAGATCCAGCAGGGCCCAGGCAGTGGGAACTGGGCTCCCAGGATGCCAAAAACACGCAGAGGAGGCTGGAGGGCTCCAGCGGGCAGAAAAATGGGTTTGTGTCCAAGACATTACAAACAGCTGCCCACAGAATGTCAGAGTCATGGAATGTTGGGTGGGAAGGGATCTCTGGAGTCACAGTTGTGCTCAGGTGGGGTCACCCGGAGCAGGTGACACAGGAACACATCCAGGAGGGTTTGGGGTACCCCAGGAGGGACATTCCACACCCTCCCTGGGCAGCTCCATGGAAAGAAGTTTCCTGTCATGCTGAGGTGAAACTTGTGGTGTTTTATTCTATGGCCACTGCTCCTCATCCTGTCCTGGGCACCCCAGAACACAGCCTGGCACCGTGCCCAGGTGGGCTGAAACTCCAGGATTTGCACTGGAAAAGGAAAAATCCCTCCTCAACACCAGGATGCAGCAATTGGAGTTACAACCTGAATTTACATCGCCCTTAAACCCCAGCTCCTGGATCCACGGTGGGATGTGAGACTCCCAGTTGAAAAGCACACTTCAGATGTGACATTTGCTGGCTCAGGATAAAAAAAAAAAAAAAAAAGCCTTTAAATAGACCCACGCTGACATTCTCTACACAGCCAGATGTTGAAGTCAGTGTTAAAGTGGAGTCATTTTCATACAGATCCGTGATCTTTAACATTTCTGAGCTAAGAGAGGAAAGTACTTTACAAAACCCTCTGGGGATATGACCCATAAAACAGCAGCTGAACCGTGGGCTCCCAGGAACTGAACTCACAGAGTGTCTTTATTTAAGTAGCTCCACTTCATTTCCCCTCGATTTCCATCCCCTTTCCCAAAGCCAGGAGTCACGGCCCTGAGCACTCTCCAGCTGCCCCCCATGGCAGCCCCATGGATCCTCTCCCAGCAGAGTGGGGTGGGTTTGCAGGAGCAGCTCGAGGTGCAGGGCAGGAGAAAGGCAAAAGGAGGAGGGTGTAAAGTGCAGCAGCCTTGGGCTCGTGAAAACTCCTGTTTTCCCAAGGGAATGGCACACGTGGAGTGTGCCCACACACCCCCAGGGCAGGGGGGTGAGGCACTGCTGAGCCTCCTTTTCCCTGCTGTGCCCAAGAGCTGCCACGACCCCCTGGCAGCAAAAACGGATAGTTTTATATTTAGGACATGTGTGGGAGCTCTGTGCTTGCTCAGCACCTTTCACCTGAGGTTTTCTCACAGAACAGGCTGAGAAGGAACAAACCCTGAGGGGCAGGAGCTGACTGTCCAGCCCTGTCCACAGCACACCCACCCTCTGCCCAGGATCCAGTTCTCTCCATCCTGCCCAAAACCTCTCTCCCATTCCCCCACCCTCTGCAGTGACTCTGAGAGGTTGGAAGGATCTGGTTTGACACTTTGCTCAGTTCAGGCTGGAGAATTTTCCCTGCTCCCTCTCATGGCTCCTTTCACTGCTGGGCCCAACACTTGCCATAAAGCTGCACCTCAAGGAGACTTTGGCCAAGCTCATGAGCAGATCTCCCACCCACAGCCCCCAGAGGCTGAGCCTGTGCTGGGAGAGGGTCCTGTGCCCAGCACAGCACCCAGAGCTGGGCACAGAGTCAGGGTCACCTTCCCCTGGCTCCTCAGGGCACTCCTGCCCTCTGACTCTTCCCCAAGCCCATTCCCAGCTGGTTTATCCCACTGGAGCCTGGGAAACCACCACAGAAACAATGAGAGCTCTGAAACAGCTCAGAAAAGAGCTTGGAGCCCGGCCCTGTGCCCTGGAGAAACCCCCCAGGGCACTGGGACATGAGCTGCTCATTCCCACAGGGCTGGAGTGGGCTCTGCCTGTGGGTGGGTGCCTTTACTAATAGAACTGTCATGTATTTAATATAAATATTTTATGTAAATGAGGCCAACTCATTTCAGTGCCCACCCCAGAAGTGTGAGCTGACATTGGGATGCCTTTTCCCGCTGCTTCTTTCTCTTTCACTGCTCCACATCTCCTGTCTTGACCTCTCTGCCTCATCCCATTTCTTTCCTGTTGTCCTATTATTTCTTTTTACTTAAATCTAAAAACTCTCCTGCTGTGGAAAGTGATAGGAAAAGCAGAGAGGAAAAGGTGAAAGGAAGAAAATGGGATGAATCAGAGTAGACATAACAACAGAAAGGTTATAAGAGATCCAAGAGGGAGAAAGGAAGGGGAAGGGAAAGTGAGAGCAGAAGAGCAGAGCGGTGGGGTGGAGATGGGGAGAGAAAGTGTGGAAAGCTTCAAATGTGGAAGTGGAAGAGGAAAGGACAAGGCAGCCCTGACTGAGGGAAGTGCTCGGTCACCCCAGAGCACAGGCAGGGAGCTGGGGGTGACCGGACTGCCCAGGTGGGGCAGAGGTGATGGCAGGGACTGGCTCAGTCACCCAGCAGGGGATGGATGCCCAGGGCACAGAGAGCTGAGATTCCTGCAGGTGAGAGCAGCAGGAGAACCTCCTGCTGTGCACCAGGCAGGGTTTGGGCTGAGCATTTTCCCATTAACCCAGAGCCCTTCACCCCCTGGCCCAGAGTGGCTGGTCCCTGGTCACAACCTCTGGCTTTACCAGGCCCTGCTTTGCCTGCTCTCCCCCAAATCCTGTCCCCCCGGGCTCCTGCCTGGCCTCTGCCTGCTGGGGAAAGCTCTGGCTGCCAGGCTGAGTCTGACCTTTCAACTCTGTCCCCTCCTGGGTGTCCCCAGGGGTGGTGGCAGTGTCCAGAGGGATGCTCAAGGGCACTGCAGGGGTGTCCTTGCTGGGTCTGGGTGTCAGCTCTGTTGGGGTTGGGGTCTGCAGGGCCTGAGTTCTAACCTGAGTCCTACCTGAGCCAGGAGCTGTAGGACCTGATTTCTCACCTGATTTCTCACCTGATTTCTCACTCGATTTCTCCCCTGCCCCAGGGCAGAGGCAGGATCAGGTGTGTCCCCTGCACCAGGCAGGTGCCAATGGATCCATCCCCACCTTCCATCACCCAGGAGGGCAGAGAGAAGAGGCTCTTGGCTGACTGAAAACCCCCATTTTCACCAGCAGATCCCCACACTGTGCCCTAGGTGTGATGCCCCAGGTGTGACGCCCCAGATGTGACACCCCTAGTGTGACACACCAGATGTGACACCCCAGATGTGACACCCCAGATGTGACACCCCAGGTGTGACACACGTGCACATCACCCTGGGTGCGGAACAGCAGCTCCAGTGCCATGGATGGAGCTCTTCCCAGGAGATCCCGGCGTCCTGGACGCAGCCCAGCCCCGACGGAAAGCCCAGCCTCACCCTTGGGACCGGGATCATGTTTTCCTAAAGCCTGTCCGTGGTTGGCTTTTGTTTTGCTGAGCTGTTGCTACGCACCTGAGGCTGCGCCGGGGCACTCGGCTGTGCGGAGGAAACAAACCTGGCAAAAGGCACCGAATCATTGTTCTGGCGCTTTCTGTGTCATGGACAAACACGTGGATCTGCGGTTGTTTATCGGGAGGCAGGATTTCGCTGAGCTGATTTGTCTCTTGGACCTGCTGCTGTCAGTGGCAGCACTTAGCCCCCAAAAAACAAAACCAGGAAGAGACTAAGTGTTCCCACACAACTTCCAGCACAATCAGCAAGCCCTCCTCGAAAGCGCCTTTGAAACAAGAAATGCGAGAGAGGAAAAAAAAAAAGCAATTAACACCAGGGACTTGATTGGGGGAGGAAAAAAAAAAAAAAAAAAAAAAAAAAAAAAGACAATTCTTCCATTAATCAGAGCCTTATCAGCAGCAAGGTGATATAAAGCCAGACTTTAATTGGAGCTGAGCGATGTGTTTGTGCTGCTGCCCTGTTGATGGGAGCAGGAATGTGGCCTGCATCCTGTTTTCCCTGCCGATGGGGGAGGAATCTGCTCCGCTGTTCCTTGAAAGGCTGCGGCGTGTTTGCCACCAGCCCCACGCTGGGCTTCTGCTCCTCGGCGTCCTTTGTGCCCGCGGGGATCCCCGACACCGGGATGTTTTGGAGGAAGGCGGCAGCAGGTGTTCCTCAGCCCTTTGTGCTCCATCCCAGGGCTGTTCCCCACTGTGCATTTTCCAGGGCTGCTTCTCTCTGCTGTTCGCTTGTGCCTTTGCAAAGGGCAGCGGGGATAAAACCTGCCCTGGGCAGTGCCTGGGAGTGCCAAGAGCCCCTTAATCCCAGGAAAATCGACACAGAGCATCAAGAAGGGGAAGATCCTCCAACTCCTCTGCTCCTCTACTTATAAGTGACCTTTGAAGAGCTCTTGGTCTCTGCCTTCCCTGGCAAACACTCGGGGACGGGTTTTCACCTCAGCCAGCCCCTCAGATCCGTCCCAGTGCCTGGAAGGGTCTTTCTGATTGATCCTGCCTTTCCCCTTGTTCTGATTCCTGCCATCAATCCCTTTTTAGCACAGGAAACCTTCACCCTGCTGCCTTTAACACCAGGATACCTAAAATTTATCAACCCTTTTCCCTTTTCCCAACCCCAAGCTCTCACAAAGGGAATGGCAGCGATGCTCCCTCCTGCGTTTTGTCAGCATGAACGGCCCCAACCCAAAATCCACACCTTTTTCCGCACCAAAACTCCACTTGGCTTGGATGGAGACCTGCCCAAACCCCTCAGGACTGTCCTTGGAGCGCTGACCACACAAATACCGAGTTTGGCTCCCCCAGGCAGGGGTGGCAATGTCACCCAAGAGCAGGTTGGGAGCGTGGCACAGGCACCCAGCAGAGCGGCCCGGCATAATTAAGCAGCATTCTCATTCACGTCATCCCCCGGCTTTGGCATGGCTTTTATTGCAGTCATTACAAAGACAGATATTACTTTTGGATTGACTCACTTGATGGGTTGATCAGCACTTTATTGTAGCCTCCAGTTATAGCACTTTTTATGGCAGCCAGAAGAACTTAACCATTAGCACACTATTAGGAAGAGCACTGGCAACTGATTAAGTTGCTGAAGGTCAAAGACATTTTTCTTAATTGCTCCGTGTGTTCTCCCTCCTCCTCTTCCTCCTCCCTCTGCAAGGGCGCTGGAGGGAGAATTATTCTGTTTTAACAACGAAGTCACAGAGCAGCAGCCCGGGTTTGCCATCAGACCCCTGGGGAGAGGCTCATTCCCCAGCCCGGATCTTCTCTGAACTGTCACACTGGAATGAAGGCGTGGAGATTTTCATGGATGGGAACTGGAAAAGGCGTCAGGGTGACTTTACTGGGCACCACACGCTGCAGGTGATGGGCAAAGGGGGCCAGAATGAAGGGACGGGTCGAGGGGACATCCCTGTCTTTGGAGGCAGGTGAGAGAGGATTTTCCAGCCTCTCACAGCTCTCAGTTGGATTTTTCACCCTCTGGGGTCTCTCCCAACTCCCAGTTGGATTTTCCAGCCTCCTTTGGGGATCTCCCAGCTCCCAATTGGATTTTCCAGCCTCTTTTGGGGCTCTCCCAACTTCCAGTTGGATTTTCCAGCCTCTCTGAGTTGTGGCTGCTGCCAGAGCAGCCCCACCAGGGGCAAGCAGAGATCCCAGAGTCTGGAAAAGTCTCTCAGATCAGATTTGCCATTTCCCCCCTTTGGAATGCAGCACTTGAGGTGTTTTCCCCACGAATCCTCAGGGAAAGATGCTCAGCCAGGTGCTCATTCCCTGTTTTCCAGGCTGTGCTTCCAGCGTGCTCCAGGGGCACTCAGGAATGACAATTCCCAGCACAGGCTGAGCCAGTGGCACAAGGGCCACAGAGTTTCCCCTGTGGGAGCTCATTTCATTACTCAGCACAGCTAATTAATGCAATTTTAAACTCTGTGATCCCTTAATCCATTTCAATTTTCTCCTCCAGTTCCTCATCTCTGAGATGAGAAGCCAAAATCACCAAAAAAAGCCATTTCTGTGGTAAACCCTGGATGGTCCTGGTGGGCTGTCAGAGGTTTGCACAGGTTTGGCTCCTCCTGGGGCTGCTCCTCTCAGCTTTGTCCTGGTCTGTGTCACCACAGCTTCTCCTGAGCACAACCAGGTCAACAAATACGGAAAGAGAACAAAGTCCCATCGAAAAAAATTACCCACCCTCATGAGGACAGAAGCATCCCAGAGTTTGCTTCCCTTCAGGGAAGAGCTTTTTTCCAGGAATTCCTGAAAAATGGACAGGGCACAAGGTGCCCATTTTGATGGGAATTTGCAGTAGGGAAAAAGCTGCATCTCATTAAAGACACACCATCCCTTATGCTCAGAACTGCCTTTGGAATTTGCCTGATTCCCTGGATTTCGCACTGCAATGAAGTTTTGTTATCCTGCTGTTTCCTGTGGGAATTTATCACACACACCTCCTCCAGCTAATCTTTATCAGCAAATCCAATAACCTCAAGAATAAGCACAGTCCTCAGCCCTCCTCACCCTAATTAAGCTGCCCTTCAGCATCTCCTTCCCTCGGGTGTTGCCTAATTAGTGTTTGCAATTAAAGCTCTGCCCCAAGGCTTTGCATCAGCCCCCACCTCGGGGCTCCTGCCAGGCTCGGGTTGTCCCTCAGCCCTTGGTGGCACTTGTAGGACATCCCAGCCAGGAGCCCTGCTGAGGTTTTGGGATCAGGGCACTTTTTGGGATTTCTTTCTCTGGCTCTCACTGCTGAGTCCAAAGTTTCCCCACTTGAATGTGGGGGAACGTCCCTGGAATATTTCCCGTTATTCCTATATCAACTTTTCCTCTGTAGATTGATCTTGGGGCTCCAAAATTCTCCCCTCATCCCAGTGATTATTCCAGATTTTCCCTCTTTGCTCCAAGACCAGACTCTGTGGAAGAGCTGGAGGTCCCAGCTCCCAAAATCTGCTGTTCCCCAGGTGCCAGGAGCCCCTGAGCATCCCAAACAGGGATATTTCCTCTCTGAGCCCAAGGTCCACCTAAGGTTCCTTTGGGATTTCAGGAAGAGAAATAAAAACCCAGGGCTGGCTCAGGGGGCATTGCAGAGGGCGGGGAAACCTTTCCTGAGAGATGGAATCCAAAATCCTCCTTGCCCTCATTCCCTCCAGCAGGACACCGTGGAAATTCACCCAAACAGACACAATTCCAGGCCTCTTCTGGAGTTCACCTGAGCAGAGGAGGGGAGAATTTCACCATGGATATTTTACATGTTACGCAGGAAATGTGCAGTATTTCAAGGTAATTTTCCCCATTTTACATGTAACTCCAGGTCTGTTTTATTGTATACCTTCACCATTAAAGGCCCAGGAGAAGAAGGATTTATTGGCACAGAAACATCTGAAGGACTCTGGTTTTCACACCAAGCCCTGGGGTGATGCTTGGCCATGGGAGAGGCAGCTCAGCCAGGAAAATCAGGGAATAAGGAAAGGCTCAGGGGCCCCTCCTGAGCCTTCAGCATCTTCACATCAGCCTTTAGATGATGGCTTTTGAGCTGTAATAATAATAATAATAGCAATAATGATAACAATAATAATAAAAATAAATAATTATTTATAAAGATCAAAATAAATAATTATTTATAATTAATATTTATTATTAATAATTATTTATAAAGATCAATGTAATAAAATAATTATATTTCTATTAAATTAAATTTGTTAAATATAATCAATATATTTCTCTATAGATATAAAAATTGTATATATAATATATACATGGTGTATAAAATATATAATATAAAAACAGATAAAATATATAATACATATTATAGATATATTATAGATGTATAAATAGTTTGTATAAATAATTTTAATAAGTTAAATATGCTTTTCTTATACTATACTTATTAAATTTATATTAAGTTTATTATGTTTATTATTGTATATTATTAAATAATAGTATGATAATTTTTATTATTTTTAAATGATCCCTTCTCGGATCCAAAGCTCTGTCCCTGCCCTGCTGACCCTAAAGGGCTGGGGAAAGGTTGGACTCAGCCGTGGGCAAACAGGATCCAAAGTGGTCCCACTCCTGTTCCAGAGAAATCCAGGAAGAAGAAGGGGTTGAGGTTAAGGAATGTTGAATTCAGCCAGGTGGGTTCAGGATGACTTCACTTTGAACTGAAATAAAGGAGCAGGACCATTCCCACTCCCTTTCCCATTCCTTTTGGCCATCTTCACCTTCATTTCACCCACCACACCCCAGCCACCAAATAAAGGAGGAGAGTACCACTGACTGTTGTCATTATTTATTACAAATTAGATTTTGAAATGTACTGTCTAAAAAAAAAAATCAATAGATTTAAATAAATATACAGATCTCAGGATGCTACATATGGCAGGTGTGCAATTCAGTCACTTCAGGGTGAGACATTACACACACGAGGAGATTGACAGAGTACTTTACAGCAGTAGTTTTATTTTAAATTACTCACATTAAACCATGTGCAAAATTTCCTCTGGAAAACCCTTTCAGGGCTTTTCTTCTTTTGGCTTTTTAGAGTGACTCTGACCTTCGGAAGGTCAAAGATAAGAACAGATTCTCTGCAGCTTTGGGGACCAAATGATTCATCTGTCGTTTCATTCACAATACAATCAATTGGTCTTATTTTTAAGCCCTTATTTTTAAGCCCTTTTCAGCCCCCTCTCTGGGGCTTAAACCAAAATCAAGGAATTATTTTTCTCGTCCATTGGGACTACACTTGCAACAGCCACAGATTTTGGTCACCACCATCCTCAGGCAGCCTTTCCAAAGCTCCTGAGCAGCTGTGGCGTGGGCAGCATGAGGACCCAGGGGTGGGGAGCAGCTCTTTACCTGCCCAGCCCAGGTGACAGCCCCAGCTCTCTGCAGAGCTCTGTCTGCCCAGCCAAACAAAAGTGCATTTGTGGCACAGCTCTGGAGCCCTGGGGCTGCCTTTGGTAGGTTTCGAGGCCCTGAGCTCCCAAATTTTTCCTTCCCTCCCCTAGGCCAGCGGATCTGGGTTTAAACCTGAGCCCGAGCTCAGACAAGGCTGTGCTGCCTGACAGACTCACAGGGGTTTGGGTTGGAAGGGGCCTTAAAGATCCTCCAGTCCCACCCCCTGTTCCAACCAGTCCTTCCCTCCACAGCATTCCCACCCGGCTGCCCCTCACCTGAAGCATTCCCCACCCACAGTGACCTGCCAGCCCTGGCTGGTCATTTACTGCCCAGAGCCCTGCTCGGAGCTGGCCTAAGCCAAGCCCTGTGTGCCCTCTCCCTGCCCCAGCCTCTCCCTCCAGGCAGGGCTGGGATGTTCAGGAGCTGGAAGTCCTCACTGGGGAATGCCCAGGGAGATGAGACAGGCTCACTGACCCAGCCCAGGGCTCTGCTCAGCCTCCCCTGGCTCTGGAGGCTCCTGCACAAACCCCACAGCAGCCACACCTGGCTTTGGTGCCATCCCTGGGGTCACTGGTCCACCTCAGCTACAGCCATGACCTCCATGGGAATCCACCCCAGTGATTCCTCAGCCAGGGAGTGCCCCTGCCTGCTCACCTGGCCCCAGGCGATGCTGAAATAAAGGTTTAATACAAACTGGGAGCTGTTGCACCACGGGAGCCTCGTCCACAGGCACTGAGTGACAAGAGAAGATAAATAGTGCAAAGGTGGGCTCAGGCCGGAGGCAGCTCATCCCTGACTACAGGGAGCAGCCAAAGCCCTGTGACTGGGGCTGGGCTCACACAGATCCAGGCCAGAGGAGCCCAGGCCAGGGATGGGCTCGGGGCTGCCTCACCCAGCACTGCCCAGACCCTCCTGGTGTAATTCACCCACCACACGCGGGCTGAGCCCCTGCCCGGGGCTCCAGGGCACAGTCCAGCCGGTGCTGCTCCAGCACGACCCTTGTCTGATCCAAAAAGGCACAATTCAGCTCCAGGACACTGCTCTGGCTGTGTGGAGAGACAGTTTTTCCCTTTGCAGCAGTCCCTTGAGCGCTGGTTGGTGCAGCAGGAACACGGAGACTTCCACTTCCTTCCACTCACGGCCTTCCTTCAGCTCCAACAACCGACAGCAGAGCTGGTGGCACCCACAGGACTCCAAATTCTTCTGGTGAGCTTGGTGTGCACTTGTCTTTATCTCTTCTTCTTCCAGATGGTTTTTTCCCAAGGCAGAGCCGGTGGCTGTGTGTCCCTCCGGGAGCGTTTGCCGGAGCGTGGGCTGGACACTCTGAGGTCCCTGGGGACAGAAGGGACACCGTGGTCACTCTCCAGCCCATCTGCCCCCTGCTCAGTGCCCCATATTATCACATTTATCCACCCCTCGGCACAATTTGCTGGCAGGCAGGAGATGGGGGAAGGAGGAGCAGGAATTTGTGCCCACGGCTGGATGAAGGCACAGTGGGGCTCTGTAGAGCCCAACGAGGTGACAGAGGATCCGAGGGTGACCCAAAGTGCTGCTTCCCCAAATCTGCCTTTTAAAAGTGTCCCCATTGTCTCTGATTTAATTGCCACCAGTTCATTAATTTACCACCTCCCTTTAGCTCAGTTACACTCCTGGAGTTGTTGTTGCTCCCCACAATTCCCTGATGCGAGGTTAGAAAAGCTCAGTCCTTTGGTCCAAAGCTGCTGCCCAATAACCTTCCTACACGATGCCATCCCCCTGTCCCTCCTCTGTCCATCCCCCACCTGCCTGTCCCACAGAGGAGCTCCCCACTCCAATCAGGAGTTCCATTTTGTGTGACCCTGCTCTGGTTTGGGCAGGGCACAGGCAGCCCCGGCTCCCTCAGCTGGAGCCTGCAGTGCCACAGAGAGCACGAACAGCCCAGACTCCTCATCTCAGGCAGGCAGGAGGAGGCAGACAGGTCAGATCGAGCGGTAACTGCGGCCTGGGGCCACAACCACACATTTTCAAGTGCTTGTAATGAATTTTCAGAATGGGTTTAGGTGCCCTGTGGGCCTGATATTTCTGGGTCAGAGAGATTTCAGCCTGCTGGCAGCTGCAAACTTTTTCCCAAGGAAAAAATTCTCAAGAAAGCTTCTTCTCAAAACCATCCTGGCAAACAACTTTCCTTTCTCCAAACAACCTTTCTCCAGGTGGTGTTTTGCTCTTTCTCTAATTAACCAATAGGATTAGGGAGGTGTCGTTCCTATTCACCAACATTGTTAAATCTGTATTAGAACACCTTATAAAAAGTAGTAAAAAATTAAACAATAAACCCTTTTTTCTATGCTCTTTGCCTTCTGAAATATTTAGAGTGTCTCATCTTTCTTTTATGCCCTACAACAAGAGTGCCCTGCTCACCTGAGGGCTCTCAGCAGCCCGTGATGGGGAGGCCTCGCTGGTGCTCCGGAGCTCACGGGGAGCTTCTGACTCTGCAGGTACCTAAAGAGCAAGAGGAGAAGCCTGAGCCACCCACAGCCAGGCTGCGGGGAGCGCAGGGGGAGCCTGGCCCGGTGACAGACAGCTGAATGCACGGCTTTGAAGGGTTAATTGCAGTTATTTGGGAGCTATTCACGGCTCACTTTGCTATTCCCTCGTGCCAGAGCTCCTCTATTCACAGGCACATTAAATGATCGGGGACTGTAACTCTTGCCTGGCCACGGAATTAATGACAGATACCCACGGAATTAATGACAGATACCCACGGAATTAATGACAGATACCCCCTCCCTTCAGCAGCGCTGCTGAAGCTGAACTGAGACCCCACATGTGCCATAAACGGAGGTGGCCACAGGACATTTGGCTGCTGAGTCCCAGCTCAGGGAAGCCCTGAGCCATGTGCAGGGGACACCAGTGTCCCCAAAATCCACATCCTCACCTGTCCCACTCCCATGTGCTGCCAGCCCTCCCCTCTGAGCAGGGGACACCAGTGTCCCCAAAATCCACACCCTCACCTGTCCCCACTCCCAGGGTGCTGCCAGCTCCCCGGCAGCACACCCAGTGCTCCCCCAGCCTCCAGCAGCAGCAGGGATGGAGGTGCCACCGCTGCCTCTCAGCTGCTGAGGGGACCCAGAGCACCCCTGGTGACACTGCCAGGGCTCTCGGGAGGGGACGAAAAAGCCACCAGACAGGTCCCAGCTGTTGGCAAAGAGCCATGCCCAGGGGGCTGTGCAGGCACCACAGCTCCCTCCTCCCCGGAGCCCCCGGGGACATCCCCAGCACTCACCCAGGCCTGCCCTGGCAGAAGGTGGCACAGATGCTGTCCCTGGAGTGCGAGCACTGGCACCTGCCCGCCGACCTCTTGCGCCGCCTTGGCGGGCTGCCCAAGCCGTAGGGAGCGGTGTGCCTGGGAAAAAACACAAAAGGAATTCAGCCGTGCCACCAGCGTTTTATTGGCCAGCAGGTTTATAGCAGGGTCCTGGGAGGCAGCCAAGCCAGTGCCAGGATAATAAAAGACTCATCTATAGGTATAAGGTGAAAAGGTCACTGGTAGGTCTGAGCTGAGCCCCAGCTCCTCTCCCACCGACTGCTTTCCGCGCTGTGAGCCCTCCCTGCCGGGGGCAGGGGTTGCCCCACGGGCTGGGTGAGCTGGGAGCTCCCATGGGTGGCACAGCTCCCGAGGAGCGCGGCTGGCCCAGCCCAGCAGCCCAGTGCCCTCCTTCCCTGCGGGATTAACACGGCACAGCCCGGGGTATCTCGGGGCCAGAGCAGGTTCCTGCGCTCACGGCTGCTCCCAGAGCTGCCGGCACGCTCCTGCCCCATCTCTGATGGCAATCTCCCCTCCCAGAGCTGCAGGATTGGCAGGGACTGCAACAACTCCCCGAGCAAGCAGAGAGTTGTAAATGCATGTCAGCGAGCACGATTATAACCACACCTGAGCGCGTGTGCTGCGCTCCGGTGCGATGGCCATGGGTCTGAAAGCGCTGGGAAAGCTGCTCCGGCATTCCTGAGGGCAGGGCTTGGCAGCCACGGGCCCACCGCCGCCTCATTAACAATACTGGCAGGCAGCAGCCGGGCTCACGGCGTGCGAGCGGCCAGAGGAACTTGCCCGACTCGCAGCCGCAACATCTCGGTGTTGCTCCGGGCTGTGCAGAGGTGCAAACCTCAGGAAAAGCCGAGCCCGGGAGGAAGCAGCGCCCTGTGCTTTCAGCCCGACCCGCGGGGCTTGGACAAACACCTGAGCAGCAGCAGCAGCAGCAGCACAGTTTGTCCTTTTCCAAGCTGACCGCGCACCTCGGAGCAGGTGCTGCCAGAGCCCCGGAGCAGCGGGACCCTTTCCCGGCCTCCCCGGGAGGAAGGTACAGCCCCTGCCCATCACCCCGAGCGCCGCGCTCCTGCTCACCCAGGTGTGTTGACCCAGATGATGTCCAGGTGACAGAAGTAGATGCATTCCTTATCCAGCCAGCTGTTGCAGGAACATCGCTTGCTCCTCGGCGGCGCGGCCAGGTGCGACTCGGGCGGGGGATGGCCCAGACCTGCAGCGGCACAGGGAGGGATGAGCGGTCTGTGTGTCCCCTCGGGGAGGGTGGCGGCGATGTCCCCGTGCCCGCAGGAGCACAGGGAGGGAGGATAAGCAGCCCAGCCCGGCCTGTGTCCCCTCGGAGGGTGGCGTCCATGTCCCCATACCGGTGAGGCGGCGGCTCCCCCGGCACCCGCAGCCCGGAGCGAGGGTCTCGCACGGCCCCCGCAGCCTCCACGCACACCCCGGGCCCCTCCCCGCGCCGAGGGGGTGCAGGGGGTCCCCCCATCCCGTGCAGGCACCCCCGGGACCCCCAACCCCGCTCCAGCCCTGGGCTCACCGGCTTCCAGCAGGGCGCACAGGGCGAGCGCCAGCAGCACGGCGGGGTGGCTGCCCATGACCGCGGCTCTGCGCTGCCGGCTTTGGGGTTTCTCCTGGGCTTTTCCTCCTTTCCTTCCCGGCCCGGCTCTTCCACCGGAGCCGCCTCGCTGCGTCTGGAGGCGCCGGGCGCCCGGCAGGTGCTTTATAGCCCCGGCCCGGCGCGTCACCGCTCCGCCCCCGGGGAACGCCGGGCTCGGCGGGGCGGGCATGGAGCCCCCGCTCCTCCCCGGAGAACTCCTCGGCTCCCTCTGCCCGGCCGGCTCCGGGGACACAGAGCCGGGAGTGGGGACAGCCCGCGGGGCCGGGATGGGTGAGAGGGGACCGTGTGCGGGAGTGCCCCGAGCGGTGCAGGCAGTGTTCTCCTGGGAGCGCCCCGCATCTCCTCTGGTCCCCGGCGAGGCTTTAAACTACACAAACCGGGCAGAATGCAAGATCGAAGCCAAGATTTCACTTGGAATGTCTTAATTTGACTCCGTTTATTTTAATAAAAAATGTAAATTGATCAACTCACTTGAAATTGCTGCTCAGTTCCTGCAATGACTGTCTCGGCTTTCTCTCTCTCTCCCCCCTCTATTTTTTCCTCTAAATCAACTTTTAGACTTTTGCTACGCTGAACAATTAAAATTTCTCGGGATAAATCTGCCAGGAGCGCCGCCTGATTTCGCTCCATCATTCGTGTGGCACATTGGACAATATCTGCACATTTTTAGGGTGCGAATCATGTGAAGCACAGTCACCTCCTGGCATGCACACGGAGGAGTCCAAGCCCTTCACCTTGCCCGTGGAGCGTCAGGCAGCAGCAGGAAATTCCTCCGGGGAAATGCTGGATCCTGACCGTGCCCAGGGATGGATCACAGCTTCCAGGACACCCTGAATTCCTTGGGAGCACCGCTCCACCTTGGAACGGCACCTCCGAGCACGGCAGATCTCGGCCAAATCTCCTGAGCGGTTTTAGGAAAGCGAAATCACCGCGTTTTGCAAGACGTTCCTGGGAAGGGGAGTGTGTTTTATTTGTTTACCAGGAGCAGTTCAGCGTTTTTATGGCCCTGTTGTCATGGGCAGATGCAAGGTGGTGGCAATTACAGCCACAGTGAGGGCTCATGCACAGGAACACGTGAGGGAGGGAAAGGAAAGGGAAATAAGGAAAATAAGGAAAAGTGCAGGAAGGGAGAGTGAGGAAAGGCTCCGGAGCCAGGACTTCTGCTGTCAGCAGCTCCTGGAAGTGAAGCAGGTGACAGCTGCAGTCCTGCAGGCAGAGTCTGGAGGGTTTGACATCCCCTTGGTCCAGGCAGAAGAGGGAATTCCTCTCAGTGCTCATGCAAAATGCACACAGGAGGTGTGTGCAGGGAAAAACCAGAGACTGCCCAGGAGAGCACAGACATTTACAGAGGGCCTGAAGTGAGGGGGCACAGGGGCCAGAGCAGATGAAAAATGTGTGTGTGAGCACACCATGAAAATAACAGAGTGGAGGATGTGTCAGGCAGAGAAAAGCAGGAAGAGTGCAAATGATAAATTAATAAGAAAGTAAAGACAGAGCTCATAAAACAAAGCAAACAGAGGGAAGCTTTTAACCTCGGTATCAATGCAACAATTATTCTAAAGAAAACAGGGAAACACAAAAGCAGCATTACCTGTCACTGCTCATATTCCAGCTGTGCCAAGTTTCAGAGTTATGTCAGAGCTGTGTGTGACATTCCAGATGCCAGCCCAGTGATACAATAAATCTGCCTTGGCTGCCGCTCCTGCGCTCCTCACCCTGGTCACTGCGGGCTGAAAGACGATCCCCTCGACGTGGGGAAGGCAACGCAGCCGTGTTTGCTCACCCCGGGGGAAGGCTGGCGGGTAAATGACATCATTTTGTACAAAAAAGGGCGCTCTCTCTGAAAGGGTGCTGCGGGTGAGGGCTGGGACAGAACCAGTCCTGTCACACACAGACCAAGGAGCCACAGCCTCAAGATTACCCCGGGGTTTGGACATCTGGGTTCCAGGAATTTCCTGCACGGTTCTTGGCCGAGGCTGTCACCCAGCTCTGTCACCCAGATTTGTCACCCAGCTCTGTCACCCAGTTGTCACCCAGCTCGCATTTCCAAGGAGCACCTGGAGCTCCACGTACCTGTCTGCAACTTGCGTGTGGCTGGAGGTGCCCAGATGTCTGCTGCTATCTCCCTCTCATGCCAGGTGCAAAAACATCTTCACACACCAGGCCTTTCATCCAAAGATTTCTCAATTCTTGCCTTCATTTCCCATTAATCTCACCTGACTGAAAACAGAGCAAATGTTACACTCTCATGCTCATCTGTGTCTGCAGAAAAAAATTCCTTTTTTTCTCCTTTTTTTCTCCTTTTTTCTCTTCTTTTTTTCCTCCTTTTTTTTTTTTTTTTTTTTTTTTTTCCTTTTTTCTCCTTTTTTCTCCTTTTTTTCTCCCATGCTGAGCAGGCACCAACCTGAGCAGCCCACCTTGGGATGTCCGGCTCCAGAGTTCAAAGATCCCAGAGGATGTGGAGCTGGGCATGAACACCACAGTTTCTCGCAGGGATGTAGGAGCCCTGCAGAGGCGAGTGGGGCTTTGAACTGACCCAGCTCTGAGAGCTTTGTCCAGAGCTAAGGAGTTCCTGTGGAAAAACAATACTTTAAAAATTGTTTTGCCTTCAGGGCTTGTGAGAGAGAATGCCCAGGCAGAAGGTGGAGTATCCCATCCCCACAGAGCGGGTGGGACTCAGTGATCTTGGAGGTCTTTCCCAACCTCAGTGATTCCATGGGTCAGGGATTATTCTGGTGTCTGTGGTGCTTCCAAGGAGACCTGCTTGGTTTAGGCTGAATCATGGAATATCCTGAGTTGGAAGGGACCTACCAGGATGATCCAGTGCCAGCCCTGTCCCTGCCCAGACCCCACCAACCCCAGCCTGTCACCCCTAGTGTCCAAAGGCTCCTGGAGCTCTGGCAGCCTCGGGGCCGTGCCCATTCCCTGGGGAGCCTGGGCAGTGCCCAGCACCTCTGGGGGAAGAACCTTTCCCTGCTCTGCAGCCTGAGCCTGCCCTGGCCCAGCTCCAGCCGTGCCCTGGCTGCTGTCCCTGGCCCAGGGCAGGGATTGGAGCTGCAGATCCCTGAGCTCTGCCCTCAGGGTGCTCTGCTCCAGCTGGACACACCAAGAGCCCCCAGCTGCTCCACCAGGAGAGGCTGAGGGAGCTGGGAAGGGGCTGAGCCTGGAGAAAAGGAGGCTCAGGGGGGACCTGGTGGCTCTGCACAAGTCCCTGCCAGGAGGGGACAGCCGGGGGGTCGGGCTGTGCTCCCAGGGAACAGGGACAGGAGGAGAGGGAACGGCCTCGGCCTGGGCCAGGGGAGGCTCAGGGTGGAATCAGCAGGAATTTCCCCATGGAAAGGGGGCTCAGGGCTTGGAAGTGCCCAGGGAGGTTTGGAGTGCCCATCCCTGGAGGTGTCCAAGAAAGGCTCCAGCTGGACACACCAAGAGCACTCAGCTGCCCCTCCTGTGGCCCCTCCATCACCATCTCTGGGCACCCTCAAATACCTTTAGATCTTGTATTTTGGGGCCCCAACCCCCAGATGTCTGACCCCCTGCTGCTGTGGGCTGGGGACCTGCCTTCTCTGGGAGCTGTGGCTCTCCTTGACCTCCGGAGCACAGAGAACCTGCCCAGCTCCTGCCACTGTCCCCGCTGTTCCCCTGATAAGGATCAGCCGCCAGCTTCCCAAGGCCAACCCTCCTGGCACCATCACCACGCTAAAAATCACAAAGAACAACAACATTTCTAGAGGAGGGCCGGGCTGTGCTGCACAAACACGGCTGCCCCAGGAGGAACAAAGGCCTGCGCGGGTCCCGAATGCCAAAGATGGGCTTCGCCTCCCGCAGTTTATTTTTTTCCCTTTTGTTCCTGCCTGCGGGGGACATTGTTGGTGTCACCATGAGGAGTTCCAGGCAGACATGACGAAAGGGACAAAGCAGCCCAGGCCAGGAGACGTCCCGAGCCAGCGGCGCTGTTTGGGAAGGAGAAGGGAGCAAACAGGAAAGGTCTTTAACCATGGAGCAGGCGGGATCCCAACGTGCTCTTGGCACCAGCAGGAACAATGGGGCTGATGTCACCAGCCAGAATTCCCCACGGTGGGATGGCAGCCCAACAAATCATCATCATTCTTGTCCCGGGACATGAGCAACATTTTTCCACCGTCGGTCGTCCCCCACGGAGCCGCTGGTGAGGAAGTGGAGGAAAAAGACATTGTCAAGTGAGGTTTCCTCTGGGATTTTCGCTGCCCTCCGCAGCTCAGCACATCAGCTGGAATAAATCACAGCTTTCTGCTGACGGGGAGGATCTCAGCGAGGCGCAGGGAGATGGAGGAGAGGGTTCAGGCAGTGAGAAAGGCTGAGCAGCACGGTCTGGGTACATGGAAGGCAAAGGGGCAGAGGTCCCTCAGCTCTGTGGGGCTCTGGGCTGACACAGAGTGAATCTGGAGCGTTGCCTGTGGGGTTCCAAAGGTGCTGAGCATGGCCAGGGGCTCGGGAGAGAGTCCTGCAGTGGTGGTTGGGGAATTTCAATAGGGTTTTTTTCAATAATTTCAACTTTTTTTTTCAACAATTTTTTTCAACAATTTTTTCAACTTTTTTTTTCCAACAATTTTTTCAACAAATTTTTTTCCAATAATTTTTTCAACTTTTTTTCCAACAATTTTTTCAACATTTTTAACAAGTTTTTCAACATTTTTTTCAACAATTTTTTTAACAATTTCAACAATTTTTTTCAACAAATTTTTCAACAAATTTTTCAACAATTCTTTTATTATTATTATTATTATTATTATTATTATTATTATTGCTACTAAAAAACATGAACAATACAAAAGCATCCTCCAGATCCCGAGTTCTCCTTATTTTGGCTTAAAGTCAGCTCTGTGGAGAATATCCTGAAGTTCATCTGCAGCCTCCAGGCCTCTCCTAAGGCAGCTCTTGAATTCCCTTTGGGCTCCTCTCTGTTGGTGGGGACTGGTGCGGTGGGAGCACTGCGAGGGCTGGGCAGCTCTCAGTGCTTGGGGTGCCTTTGTTCTTAGGCTGTTACTGGAAATCTCTCCAAGATTTGCTCTACCAGGTGCCAGTTGGTTTTCCTGCAGCCAGCCCAGCTCTGGGCTGTCCCTCCTGTGCTGTCCCAGGGGAGCTGGCACTTCTTGCTGCAGCTGGAGGTGGGATTTCAGCAGCAGGAAGGACTCAGCCTGGCCTGAAACTCAGCCCTGAGGAGAGAAACACAAAGCCATGAACGCATGTGTGGTTTGCTGCTGACAGATTTGCCCTGCTCTGTGTTTGTGACCTGTCTGAACACACCCCCAAGGGGATCTTCACGTGTTGTCCCCATCCTGAGGGTCCCAGGGAAGCCCAGTGTCCCTGTCAGAGGTGGCCCCGGGTGTTGGCATTGCTGCCTCTGCCCACAGCACAGGCACCAGGGCTCCTGCTGCAGGGTGAATTCAGCAATTCACAGCTGGTTTACAGCTGGATATCATGAGTCTGATCATAACAGACCCAATTCAGCTGACCTGGATTTTCCTAGGAGTCCCTAAGGGAACAAAGACCTCGGGTTCCCCACCTAGGCCCTGGACGCAGACACAGCACTGGCCAGAGATGTGGGCAGTGCAGAGATTCCCAACCAAGAGGCTTCCCAGGCCCAGGAAATTCAAACTGGCTATAAAAAGGAGCTGGGAACAACAGAGGAGTCACTGGCTGTTGCCCAGGACTCAGAAGAGCTCTGTGCTGTGCATCTCCAGCCCACAGACCTCCTGTCAGAGGTGAAGGTGTCCCCAGGACAGCGGGTGGGCTCACACAGGGCGGGGAAGCTCCTGGGGTGTGCTGGCTCCATCCTTCCCAGGGAGGTGGGAAGAGGCAGGTGGCCTTGGCCAGGACCACCTGTGACATCCAGGAGAGCCAGGCTGTGACCCAGGAGGTGGCTGTCCCCAGGGTGGGACACTGCCAAGGGCCAGCCTGGGGGAATGAGGATGATACTTGTCTGGCATGATGGTGGATTATCCGGTTCTGCTCTCCAGGGATGGATTATCCAGTTCTGTTTGCAGGGATGGAATATCCGGTTCCCATCTCCAGGGGTGAAGTATCCAATTCTGTTCTCCAGTTCTGCTTTCCAGGAATGGATTATCCAGTTCTGTTCTCCAGGGATGGATTATCCAGTTTTGTTCCCAGGGATGAATTATCCAGTTCTGTTCTCCAGAGATGGATTATCCAGTTCCCATCTCCAGGGGTGAATTATCCAATTCTGTTCTCCAGTTCCATTCTCCAGGGATGGATTATCCAGTTTTGTTCCCAGGGATGGATTATCCAGTTCTGCTCTCCAGGGATGGGTTATCCATCCAGATAATCCAAGCAGATTATCCAATTCTGCTGTCCAGGCAGAAGAGACAAAGCCAGAGGTGCTGTCCTGAAGGATTTAGTGACACTTTGCTGCCCAAGGATTTGAACTCCAGTGGCTCCCAGTGGCTTTGGGCCAGCAAAGTGGAAGGAGAGGAATGGAAACAAATCCTGCTCCCTTTCTGCAGGGCTTTGCCCTTTAACTGATCAGGACACGTTTGGTGTCCCTGGGTTCTGAGGGGATGCCCTGGGATGTCCCTCAGGCAGGGAACTCCAGGGCACAGGGGATGTGTGAGGGAATGTCAGGCCAAACTCTGTCTCCACAAATGAGAAAATCCCTCGAGGTAACTGCACAGGGATATGGTTGGTGCTGTATGCAAGACTGAGGGGAAATTGCATCAAGATGTCGCATTTTTGTACAAGGCACATGTCATTGGAGTGCCAGCTGTAATTTTGTCTTTATTTTACCCAGGAAAATCAAATATTATGCAAAAATCCATTTTCACTGAGCCAAAGATTTCTAACTCTTGAGGCTCCTAGGGCCTCTCAAGGGAGAAATTTGGTTCAGACGCCCCATCCCTCAGTGGGATTTGTAATTAATTGTCAATTGTCTGGAGAGACAAGTTTTGGTGTTGGCCAATCCTCTGCAGGAGTTCCCTGGAATTCCCTGCCCTGTGAGAGGTGTGATCTGAGGGCTCTGGGAGGGAGAGAACAAAGTGAAAGTCTCCGAGAGCTGTGAAATGTCCTGAGCTGTCTGTCTGCAGCCTCAGGTGATCCTGACCCCGGTATGACACAAGTGTCATTGAATTTACACACAGGGGCCAGGCTTAGAGTCAGATAAAAGCAGGGGGAGGCAAAGTGTGCCTCCGGGACACCAGGCTGAGCTAAATCCAGGGAGGCACCGGATAAACTGGGAATATTGGGAATGTGTGAATGTGTAATCAGCACGTTCAGCTCCATGCAGGGCTCTCCTGGTCTATTGGAGCTGGATAAAACCTTCAGCAGCAGCCAGACCTGGCCCCTTGTGGCACTGCCTTCTGCTGGTGACTGTCACAGGCCACAGACCTGCTCTGCCTTTTCAGTTGCTTCAAAGTCATGATAAATATTCTCCTGAAAACACCTTTCCATGATGCTCTGGGAGCTCTTGAAGAGAGTAAAGCTGAAAAAAATTTGCAGCTCTCCATATCAAGGAATCTGCTGAGGACTTTGGAAAATGTCAGGACTCCAAAGGCTCCCAACTCCTGCCCCTTTCCTCCCCACCTGGGAAGCAAAGCACGTTTCACCCTTTCTCTGTGGATGGAAAAGGGAATATTTGCAGTTCAGAGTCTTTTTTTTAATAAAGTGAATGGCAGTTACAGCCAGTCCCGTGTGTCTGCCTGATCACAAGTTTTTGTGCCCAAAAGGCAAGAAAAGCAAAGTGCAGCGTGTGTTTAAACAGCCCCGTGGAGACATTCCTCGTGTGTTGAGTGTTCATTGGAACACTTTAACAGGGATGTCTGCCGTGACTCCACCCTGATGGCTGAACCCCCTTCAGCTTTCCAGCACGATGAGTGACCTGGAATTTATAATTACAATAGGTGTCATGCAATTAATCACCACCTGGGAGCTGCCTCCCTGAGCCCCAGCCTCTGCAGCAAGTGCAGGAGAGCGGCTTGTGCAACAGGGCTGCTTCCAGCTGGGACAAGCCTGCTGGGGCTCCTGCCACCTGGACAGGCACAAATCCCCCTCCTCCAGGTGCTCCAGGTCCAGGCACAGCAATGGGAACCGGCTCAGATGCCAGCACACAAAGTGATCTCATGCAGTCGGTTTGGGGATGTTGGGCACCTTAAATCCATCCCTGACCTCTCCTTCTGGGTTATGTTTTTCTGGGGGAGATGTGTGAGGTAAACTGGGGTAAGGGAGCTGCAAAAATCACATCAGGGACAGAAATTCGTGCAGACAACAAGGCAGAAGTTAAAGAGAGAATCCCAGACTGGTTTGGGTGGGAAGGGACCCTAAAGCTCATGGGCAAAGACACCTCCCACTGTCCCAGGTGCTCCCATCCCCAGTGTCCAGCCTGGCCTTGGGCACTGCCAGGGATCCAGGGGCAGCCACAGCTGCTCTGGCAATTCCAGCCCAGCCCCTGCCCACCCTGCCAGGGAACAATTCCCAGTTCCCAAGCTCCCATCCAGCCCTGCCCTCTGGCAGTGGGAAGCCATTCCCTGGCTCCTGTCCCTGCAGCCCTTGTCCCCAGTCCCTCTGCAGCTCTCCTGGAGCCCCTTTAGGCCCTGCCAGGGGCTCGGAGCTCTCCCTGGAGCTTCTCCTCTCCATGGAGCACCCCCAGCTCTCCCAGCCTGGCTCCAGAGGGGCTCCAGCCCTGGAGCAGCTCCGGGGGCTCCTCTGGGCTCTCTCCAGCAGCTCCAGGCGCTGCTGATGTTGGAATTCCCAGGTCTGGGGCAGTTCTGCAGGTGAGGAATCAGAGCAAAGGGGCAGAATCCTCTCCCTCAAGGTGCTGCTCAGGATTCCTTTGGTGCAGCCCAGGACTTTGGGCTGGTTTTGGGGCTGCAAACCTTCCCTGCTGAGCTTTGAGCCCCACAAAATCCCCAATTCCTTCCCCCCCAGGGCTGGTTTTGCTCCGTCCACCATCCCCTGCTCTCCCCTGGGATTCCCCAGGTGCAGGACCTTGCACTTGGCCTCAGTGACCCCCCCGAGGTTTCTCCCTCCCCAGCCTGCCAAAGTCCCTCTGGATGGTGACAACAAGCTGGGAGAAAAGCGAGGAAAACAAACAAAATGCAAGTGTCTGCCCTTTACACCTCAGCACTTTAATGGGGGGTTAATTATTAATTATCGATATGGTTTATTGGGGCATTGATTGTGCCGCCTGCAGGAGGGATCCCATTGTTCTGAACAGTGTGCAGAGCCACAGGGGTTACAAAGGTTATCCAGAAAAAACGCTGATGCCAGGACATCAGAAATTATGAGCACTGAGAATATCTCGCTTTTCCCCCTAAATTAGGGCTAGAGAAGAAGTGAACTCATGAGGTTTTCAATTTTTTTTCACCTTCAGTAAAGTTATTCTAGCTCTCAGCCTTGCAATTTGTTGCAAAACCATTGAATTTGTTTGATTTTCTTTACTCAGGGACTCAAAACTGTAGTGGGGGGAAAAAAAAATTCTCCTGTCAAAATACCACAATTTAATCAGACTTGCAACTTTCCAAAACAAAGATAGATAGATATGTATATGTTAAGAAGTCAGAAACACTCGATTTGGAGGAAAAAAAAAAAAAACAATAAAACAACAAAACTGCAAAAACATCTCTGAGATGGTCATAATTTCCATCCAGCTCTTTTTTGGGAGGAGATGAGAGGCTCCAGCAGCAGAGCAGCCAGGGAAGGAAACAAGGAAAGTTGTACGAGAAAGTTTAATTAAAGTGGGAGTAATTAGGTGCTGAGGAATCCCGAGGAGGACTTGGCACGGGATCAGTCTGGGCAGTGTCTTCTCGCTGGATGTCTCTGCCCTTGGCCAGGTGGAGCTGTAATTTCAGTTACTGGTTAACCAGTTTGCCATCACATTCCATTCTTCCAGCCTGGAACTCTGGGGGTTTGACTCCAAGTCCAGAGGGATCAAAGCTGAGGGGAGCCACCCGATGTTCTGCTCCGCTGGAAATTCGGTGATTTTTCTATTCCGACCTAAAATGACGTCAAGCTGTTTGGAGTTTCGTATTTTAAAAAAATAAAAATAAAAAAATAATCTCAGAAACAATTTTATCTCAGGTCGCAGGAGTGTGTTACTGTGAGCAAAAATTCCTTTTTTTTTTTTCATATCTTAAACAACATTTTAGTGTATTAAAACAAGTGTTGCAGTTCAAGATCTAAATTTAAACCCAGCAGCGGCACAGCCCGTTCCAAAGCTGATAGGAGGTGTTGCAAAATCCACAACAACTGCTGATTCCGCGACCTCTGCTGCTGGTTTGGTGGTTTCAGAACAATCAGCGGGATTGTTTGGAGAGGATTGGGAAGGATTGGTTTGTAAAGGATGTTTGTCAACACCGGCTGTGGTTGTGATGGAGGGAAGAAGAGAGGAGAGGGAAGGGAAAAGGGAAGGGAAAAGGGAAGGGAAAAGGGAAGGGAAAAGGGAAGGGAAGGGAAAAGGGAAGGGAAGGGAAAAGGGAAGGGAAGGGAAAAGGGAAGGGAAGGGAAAAGGGAAGGGAAGGGAAAAGGGAAGGGAAGGGAAAAGGGAAGGGAAGGGAAAAGGGAAGGGAAGGGAAAAGGGAAGGGAAGGGAAAAGGGAAGGGAAGGGAAAAGGGAAGGGAAGGGGAAAGGAAAGGGAAAAGGGAAGGGAAGGGAAGGGAAGGGAAGGGAAGGGAAGGGAAGGGAAGGAGGAAAGGGAAGGAGGGAAGGGAAGGGAAAGGGAAGGGAAGGGAAGGGAAGGGAAGGGAAAGGGAAGGGAACGGGAAGGGAAGGGAAGGGAAGGGAAGGGAAAGGGAAGGGAAATGGAAGGAAGGGAAGGAAGGGAAGGAAGGGAAGGTCAGAGAAGAGAAGAGATAGAAGGAGAAGAGAAGAAGAGAAGAGAGAGAAGAGAAGAGAAGAGGAAGAGAAGAGAAGGAGAAGAGAAGAGAAGAGAAGAGAAGAGAAGAGAAGAGAAGAGAAGAGAAGAGAAGAGAAGAGAAGAGAAGAATCTTGTTTTGTCTCTTTACCCCAGGAATTCCCTGGCTGCTCTGGTGGTTCTGAGCTCTCCAGCCCCAGCTGATGGATCACTCTTCCATCAGAGCTGCTGGGCAGGAGCCTGGGCTGCCCTGGGTGGTTTTGCTCTGCAGGCACGCTTAGTTGTGTCTGACATCCCCTGGATGCCACAAAACCCTCCTCCTTTGTCCCTGGAGATAAAGGAAAGCAGGGAGAAAACACAAGATGAGAACAGAGGAGGTGAGAGGAGTCGGCTCCCCACGGGTTTTTTACTATTTATAACCTCAGGGATTCCTCAAAATAGCCCTGGCTGTGCTCTCAGGGTGGTTTTCTCTGGCATGAATCATGTGGAGGTGCACATTCCTGCTGCTCAGCATTCCCTGCTCATCCCGGGGTCTCACCTGCTGAGGGACGAGCTCGGCCCTGGGGGAGCTGAAAACCCAAAACTCCTCTTTAAATCCCCACCAGACTCCTCCTTTGAGCCCCGAGGCCACATCCAGTGTCAGCCTGGGGCCAACCCAGACCTTGCCCCAGCTGGGTTCATCCCCTTGGGGTGCAGCTGGTGCCACGTCCTGAGGCTCCTGGCGGGGAGGGAGTCTCAGCCCCCAACACTGACCCCAGCTGTCACCCTGGGGTGTCACCAGCCCTGCGAGGGTCCCAGAAACACAAAGACGTGCCTCGTGTGGCCATGGGCTGTTGGCTGGAGTGGATCCTGGAGGGCTTTTCCAACCTTGACAGTTCTGATTCTGGGATCAGGGTGCAGGGCCAAGCACAGGGGGGCTCACAGGGACAGTCCCAGGGGCTCACAGGGACAGCCCCAGGGGCTCACAGGGACAGTCCCAGGGGCTCACAGGGACAGTCCCAGCCCATCCAGGGGGTCCTTGGCATCCAATCCCAATGGAAATGGAGTGGAAATGTAGAACCCAAGTGCAGCGTCGAGTGCTGGGAGCAGGGACCAGCCCCCTTAAATCACGTTCTCAAGCAGCTGGAGGAGGTACAGGAAATTCAACCATCCTTGGAGTGGCCCCTGCCTCTTTTTTTTTTCAGGCTCTTCCTAAACAAATTGTGGATAATTTCACCCATCCCAAATAACCCCCAGTCTTTCTATAATCCCTGTGCTGAGCTCTGCTCCCACAGTGCTCCCACCACGGCTCCCCCTGACCCTCAGGGCACCCCCTGTGCTCCTGCACGGCCCCAGCTCAGTCCCTGTGTCCCCATGTCCCCTGGGCTTGGCTGGCACAGCTCAGATGTTCCTCTCACTGCCCTCCCCAGACCCAAATATCCACTTCTCTCTGCTCAATAACCCCCACCCCTCTGCCACATAAATTGTAAAACTTCCTGGGCTGATCCTTACCCACCACAATGGAAAACTGAGGTTCAGCCTCATTTGTTTCTGCTGCTCTTGCTCCAGAGCCCTGGGAAAGGCCAAAACACTGAGTTTTCAATTTTAGGCTTCTGCCAGCGTGGCAAGACGAGGATGCTCCAGAAACATGGATTTTCAGAGGTGCTCTTGTCTCAGATGGTAAATCCATGGGTCAGGGCTCAGAGGAGGCCCAGCCTGAGCAGAGAGCTGCCTACATCAGTGGGAAGTGCAAAGGATGGGGTTATGCACCGGGGGAATGTGAACTGGGAATGTTCTCTGGAGGTTCAGCACCACAACTGCTCATTTATCCCAGGATAAATGAGATACTGGAAGAAAGAACTCTCAAGGGTCTCTTCCCACAGCACCATTCACTCACAAAATTCTGTTTTAGCCCGTGTTTAGTGCAAGCTCCAAGGCAAGACACAAAAAATCCCATCCCAGCAAAACCTCCTTCTCTTCCCAGGGGGAAGAGGCAGGGCACAAGGCAGGTGAGGTAATTCCACTGGCCTCTCCCCAGCCTGGAACCTGCGGGCTCTGAGGCTGCTGCACTCGCACACGTCTGAGGGCTCGGCCCTGCCTCTTTTGTGTGGCTTTGGCAAGCCCAGCACATGCCTGATGGGCTCGGCTCTTGCCAAAATGCAGCGGGGCACGCCCGGCGTGCGAGGCTCGGCAGGGCTGGGGCACCGCCGGCTCCCGTGTGCACGGGGATCGAGCCAGAGGGGATTAAAGTGCTCAGCCCTGGCATGAGGCACCCTGGAGAAACCCAAAACCCGCGGTGCCACCTCCCGCTGGAGGTGCCCGGTGCTGACATTCCTCCGCTGTCGCCGCGCCTGCCCGGGGTACGTGCACGTCCTCATGGCATTCCTCCTGCTCTTCAGAGCTTCAGGTGCTGCTCTTCAGAACCTCACAAGGGTTCAGGGTGGAGAAGTCCCCACAAGGTCTTCACCCCATGTCCCCACCAAACCCCGTCCTCAAGTGCAGCATCCCCTCGGTGTTTGAGACTCTTCCAGGTGATGGAGCCTCCCCCACTGCCCTCGGCAGCTGTGCCAATGCTTCACTGGCCTTTCCAGAAAGAAATTTTCTCTAAGAACAAATTTAAACGCCCTGCGGTACAACATGAGGGTGTTTCTTCTCCTGTTGTTGTTACCTATGAGAAGGGAGAACCTGGCTGTCTGCTCCTGGCAGGGAGAGCCACCAGGTCCCCCCTGAGCCTCCTTTTCTCCAGGCTGAGCCCCTTTCCAGCTCCCTCAGCCTCTCCTGGGGCTCCAGACCCTTCCCAGCTCCATTCCCTGCCCTGGACTCACTCCAGCCCCTCCAGGTCCTGTTTGCCATAAACTCTGGACCTGAGGAGCCTCAGCAGTGCCAGTGCAGATGTTGATCACATTCTCACATTTGCCATTAGGAAAAGTTCTTTAACAAGACTGACCTAATGTTTGGTTCTGAAGCAGATTAGCTGCTGGTGTTGATGAACAAGATCCAGCCCATGGTTTGGGACAGGGGGCAGTTCCATAAAATCACTGATTGGATTTCAGGCCTGCATTGTAATTACCTAATCAATTACCCCGGCTGTCCTCTCCTGTAGGGGACTTGTGCAGAGCCACCAGGTCCCCCCTGAGCCTCCTTTTCTCCAGGCTCAGCCCCTTACCAGCTCCCTCAGCCTCTCCTGGGGCTCCAGACCCTTCCCAGCTCCATTCCCTGATCCGGACATGCTCCAGCCCCTCCAGGTCCTCAGTGTTTCAAATCCAGGACAAGGCACTTTGTGAGGGGCTGTTTTCACTCCTTGGGAAGTAACTCAGAGCTCCCAAGGCTCCTGTGAGCACCTGGTGACCAGGAGGGGACTTCTCATCCCCGACAGGAGGATAAAACACGGGTGGGGAGAAGCTGCAGCTCTCCCTGCGTGTCCAACACACCTGGTTCACCTGCAGAGTTTGCACCTCCACACCTGTCTGCTAAAACCCCTCCCCAGAGCCCTCCTGCTCCTCTGGGAGCACCTAAGGGTGCCAGGGCAGGCTCTGCTCCCTGTTCAGGGCAGGGGTTCAGCAGCACAGGGCAGGGACAAACTCTGGTAGGGCTGGCAGGCAGGGTGGGGGTGGCATGGGTCCCCAAAAACCGACTGTGCCCAAGGACAGGAGCAGTGCAGAGAGGAGATCCCTGCAGGGTCTCTCTCCAGCACAGGGGTTGGCCCAGCCTGGGCTTCTCCAGGGGGCTTTGAGCCAGCAGGGGTTTTGTTGTGTAAGAGAACAAAAACAGAGTCACAGAATGTGGAGGTTGGGAGAGATCTTCAAGATCATCGAGTCCAACCCAGCCCCAACACCTCAACTAACCCCTGGTCCCAGTGCCACATCCAGTCTGCTTTAAACACCCCCAGGGATGGGGACTCCACCTCCTCCCCGGGCAGACCATTCCAGTCCTTTATCACCCTTTCTGTAAAATCCTTTTCCCTGATACCCAACCTGTATTTCCCTTGGCCCAGCCTGAGGCTGTGTCCTCTCGTTGTGTCAGTGCTGCTGGAGAAAGAGCCCAGCCCCAGCTGAGCACAGCCACCTGGCAACAGGATGGAACAAAAGTAGTTTTCATGAGAGGAGTGTGCAAGTATGTGAGTGTGAGAGTGTGTGTCAGTGTGTCTGTGTGTGTGTGTCAGTGTGTCAGTGTGTCAGTGTGTGTGCTCTCTAATCTGCAGGAAGGAGCAGGAATTGGCTGCCTGAGCTGAGCTCTAGCACTGCTGGGGACAGGGACATTCGTTACACACTGACACACACAGTGACTCACACACTCACACACACACTCACATTCACACACACACTCACACACACACACACACACACACACACTCTCACAGGGCCCTGGGGAATCTCCTCCAGCCGAATCCCCGCAGCTGAGGGGGCAGAAGGTGTTGTGGTGCCACGACAGGTTGGGGTGGGTGGTTACCCACTGCTCCCCAGGGGCTGGAGGCAGCCAGAAGAGCTCAGGCTGCTGAGGGATGTTTGAGCAGCTGCTGATGGTGAAGTCTGGGGAAGGCTTTGCACAATCAGACTGCAAATTAAAGGTATTATCACTTCTTGGAGCTGATTTAGGGTGGAAATTCATGGAATCATGGAATGGGTTGAGAGGGATCCTAAATCCCACCCAGTGCCCCCCCCCCACCCCCAGCCACGGCAGGGACACCTCCCAGTGTCCCAATGTCCAGCCCGGCCTTGGGCACTGCCAGGGATCCAGGGGCAGCCACAGCTGCTCTGGCAATTCCAGCCCAGCCCCTGCCCACCCTCAGAGAGAAGAATTTCTCCCTGATATTTAATCCTATTTCAGTTCAAAGCCATTTCCCCCCATGCAATCAAGGGAAACGGGCACATCGTCCCCTTTCAGCCCCACAGAGGGGGAGATGCTGAAACCAAAAGCCAAAGCTCCCACAGGAGTGACCTGTGCAGGAGAGCTCATTCCTGGAGCTTCATGGCCCGTGAAAGGAAAGGGGGAAAACTGAGGATAGGGAAGAGAGGTCTTGGAAGAGAAGCTCCAGGGAGAGCTCCGAGCCCCTGGCAGGGCCTAAAGGGGCTCCAGGAGAGCTGCAGAGGGACTGGGGACAAGGGCTGCAGGGACAGGAGCCAGGGAATGGCTTCCCAGTGCCAGAGGGCAGTTATTGCTCTTTAGGACTGAAGACTTTTTCAGGAGCCTACATCAAGGAGGTCCCAAGAGTCTGGAGAAGAGAGAAGTGTCCAAAAGACCATCCACAGCAAAAAATAAATGACCAAGAGTGTGTCTGACAGGACTGAGCACCCAGATGTGGGGACCTGGAGGGATGAGCCTTTAGAGGAGTCTGTCAGGGCACTGCAAACCCAGACCCCTCTGAAGTGCTGGGGGGACAACCAGAACCTTTGTGGCTGTGTGTGGCCTGGGAAGGTCTGTCCACTGCACAAAGGCAGTTTCAGAAAAGCCTTTCCAACCCCTGCTTTGATCTGACTTGGTGTGGAAGGCACAGAAAGTCAACTTCTCCTTTGTGTGAGTGCCCTGGGAGCTCCAGCAGAGTCTGGGAGCTCTCCCCACGATCCCAGAGGGATCCAAGGTGTTCTCTGTGCTCCCAGGAGGGGAAGGACTCCAGCAGGAACAGCTTTAGAGCCCACTGCTCACATTGGCCCTGCCAAAGTGGAAGGAACCTTAAAACTCCTCCAGTCCCACCCCATGCCGTGAGCAGGGACACCTTCCACCACCCCAGGCTGCTCCTAGGAGTGGAGCTGGGACCCAAGAGAGGCTGTGAATGCTTTGGGCACTGGGCTCTGGCTCACACATCCCCTGCCCTGCTCTTTTGTTCAAACCCCCGTGGTTTTGGGGCCGTAACCAGTGGAATTCAGAGGCACAGGCAGCAGCAGATGCCTGCTGGGCTGTGGCTGCCTGGACATGAAGCAGCAGAGCCTGGGCCGGGGATGTCAGAGGGATGAGCTGGGAGGAGGGAGGACCTGCCCTGGGTTAATGAGGGAGGTGTGAAAATGACGAGTCGTGGCAGCCCTGGGAGCACTGATTTCTCTCTCTGGTGACAGATGCCAGCTCAGGAAGGCTGTGTGTGAGTGTGTGCTGCAGGCGGGAGCTGAAACCCCAGCCTGGGTGAGCAGCAGCTCCTGGGGTGACAGTCCACGGAGAGAACATTCCTGCAGCCCAGAGAATTCCCCAGCCAGCCCTGAGTGCCCTGGCAGAGCAGGACCTGCTGCTCCCAGCTGTCCCCAGGGTTTGTGTCCCAAAGGGTTGGAGCAGGAAGCACAGGGACAGTGTCACTGCTGGAAGTGGCTGTGCCACAGCATGAGGAGGGCACAGGGATGGTGAAGAAGGGAAGATCATGGAAATGTGGAATGATTTGTGTTGGGAGGGACCCTAAAAGTCATCCAGGGACATCCCAGGTTGCTCCAAACCTGGCCTTGGGCACTGCCAGGGATCCAGGGGCAGCCACAGCTGCTCTGGCAATTCCAGCCCAGCCCCTGCCCACCCTGCCAGGGAACAATTCCCAGTTCCCAAGCTCCCATCCAGCCCTGCCCTCTGGCAGTGGGAAGCCATTCCCTGGCTCCTGTCCCTGCAGCCCTTGTCCCCACTCCCTCTGCAGCTCTCCTGGAGCCCCTTTAGGCCCTGCCAGGGGCTCGGAGCTCTCCCTGGAGCTTCTCCTCTCCATGGAGCACCCCCAGCTCTCCCAGCCTGGCTCCAGAGGGGCTCCAGCCCTGGAGCAGCTTCAGCTTCCACCCCTCATTACCCTGTGCAAGCCAAAGCAAATCCCAGGCTGAGGTGCAGCCCTGGGTTTTGTGACACTGGCTGACCTCAGAAGTGCATCAGCAGCAGACACAGGAATATGATTGCAAATCTTATTAAAGTATTCATGAAATTCCCAGGTTCTGGAATTGCATGGTTTGAGAGGAGGCTTCTTAGTCTGTGTAGCTTTAACATAAAACTGCAAAGCCTAAATCCTAACTCAGAAACAAACATAATTACCAGAGGAGCTCTCCAGCCAGTTTTAGAGGAGAATTTGGGGATGGAGCCTGGAGGTGATGACCTGAATCCCTTCTGGAGCAACACCTGTGGCTGCTGCAGTGGAACTCCCTGGGACAGGGACAGGGACAGGGACAGCAGCCAGGGCACGGCTGGAGCTGGGCCAGGGCAGGCTCAGGCTGCAGAGCAGGGAAAGGTTCTTCCCCCTGAGGTGCTGGGCACTGCCCAGGCTCCCCAGGGAATGGGAACGGCCCCGAGGCTGCCAGAGCTCGAGGAGCCTTTGGACACCAGGGGTGACAGGCTGGGGATGGTGGGGGTCTGGGCAGGGACAGGGGTGGCACTGGATCATCCTGGTGGGTCCCTCAGCTCTGGGTGTTCTGTGGCTCTGTGATCCCCACCCAGATTTGCAGCAGGTTCCAGGTTGGAGCAGCCTGGGATGTCCCTGGATGACTTTTAGCGTCCCTCCCAGCACACCTCACTCAGGTTTGAGGTTCCATGACCCTCACTCAGGTTTGAGGTGGGTCCCAGGACCCTCACTCAGGTTTGGGGTGGGTCCCAGGACCCTCACTCAGGTTTGGGGTGGGTCCCAGGACCTCCCAGCTGCTGGTATCTCTCACAGTGTCCCTGGGCTGTGCCTGCTGCTGGGATGGGCAGTTCCTGCAGCACCCCTGGGCCACAGCAGAGCCTCTCCGAGGTGATGCTGCCCAGCACGTAGGTGTGACAAGAGCCATGGGAAGCCCCACGTTCCTCAGCTGCCAGGAGGCAAACACCTCCATGTGGTCAATCCAAAAGAATAAAAAAAGGCATTTTAATCCACTGAGATGCTTCATTTGGCCTTGACATAAAGCTCTGCGAGGGGATAAAACCTTCTGGGAGGACAGGCCCGATGGGAGGATTACCGGCGGCGCTTTGGGAAAGGCTGGGACTTCGCAAACACTCCCGGGAGGGAACAAAAGCATCTCCTGCGGTGAGCGCTGCGTGCCCCGGGCCCTCTCCTGCCCGCTGATACGCGAACCCCGGCACGGCGGCGGCGCTTGGCACCTTCTCGGCACCAATTTTGGGCACGGCTCGGTGCGTGACTCGGGCCTGAGTCAGCAGCGAGGAATTACGGGCACTCTTTGTTCTGGCGGCGCGCAAACACGGACGTGCCGCGGGACAAAGGCGCCTCCGGAGCGGGGAAAGAGCCTGGGAGGGGAACGGGTGACACAAGCGGCCCCGAGAGAGGGGACAGCGAGGGACACAGCCGGATCCGCGGGGCGGAGCTCTCCTGGGGGGGCTGAGCTCACCTGGGGGGTGTTCATTCACCTGTGGGGTTTTGCATTCACCTGTGGGGTGCTTCACTCACCTGTGGGGTGTTACATTCACCTGTGGGGTGTTACATTCACCTGTGGGGTGCTGCAGTCATCTGTGGGGTGTTTCACTTATCTGTGCAGTGTTCACTCACCTGTGGGGTGTTCATTCACCTGTAGGTGCTTCACTCACCTGTGGGATGCTGTACTCACCTGTAGGGTGTTCACTCACCTGTGGAGTAACCACTCACCTGTGGGGTGTTACATTTACCTGTAGGGTGTTCACTCACCTGTGGGGATTTTATTCACCTTTGGGGTGTCCCTTCACCTGTGGGGTTTTCAATCATCTGTGGGATGTTATATTCACCTGTGGGTGCTTCACTCACCTGGGGGGTGCTGCACTCACCTGTGGAGTGCTGTGCTCACCTGTGGGGTGATCACTCACCTGTAGGGTGTTCATTCACCTGTGAGGTGTTACATTCACCTGTAGGGTGTTCACTCACCTGTAAGGTGCTCATTCACCTGTAGGTGCTTCACTCACCTGTGGGGTGCTTAACTCACCTGTGGGGTGTTCCCTCACCTGTGAGGTGTTCACTCACCTGTAGGGTGTTCACTAACCTGTGCAGTGTTCACTCACCTGTAGGGTGTTCATTCACCTGTAGGTGCTTCACTCACCTGTGGGGTGCTGTACTCACCTGTAGGTGCTTCACTCACCTGTAGGGTGATCACTCACCTGTGAGGTGTTCACTCACCTGTGGGGTGTTCACTCACCTGTGGGGTGCTGAGGTGTGTCAGAGTCCTACAGGGGATGAGGAACTGGAGCCCACCATCGACTCAATCGCCAAGAAACTCTTGATGAAAGCCAAAGTTTAGTGGAGAAGGAATGCTGATTCCATTTCCATTTGTTGGTGACAAAATGCCCGATTTTAACCCAAAGCAGCAAATCTCAGTTTGATTCTTCTCCTCACTCTGTGCCTTTTTCCCGTTCTGAAGTGGATAAAGGCCTGTGCAGGAAGCCTTTGCTGCTGCTTTCCAGGTCCTGAATCCCTGATCCTCCAGCAGCCCTTGGCATCACTAACAGGAGGCCAGGGAGGCTGGGCATTGTCCCTTGGCAGGAATCCCCGGACAGGGCAGGGACAGGTTTCCCTTGGCCCCTCTGGCCGTGTCTCCTGCCCCACACCGAGGCACAGGCCGAGTGTTTGGGTATAAATACCTGATCTGTAAAAATCCCCATGCAGGGGGATGGATTTGTCCCTCTTCATGGCGGGAGAAAATCTTTAAAGTCCCTCCCAACACAGAGCAGTCGGTGATTCCCTGAACCCCAAACCTGGACCCATCCCCAGCCCGGGGAGAACATTTCTGGGCTCGTGCTCTTGCTGTGGCCCCCTGGAATTGTCACATTTGTCCCTTCCAACAGCCACCCCAAGGTGAAAGACATTTTCTGTAGGTTTTCTAGGCTCACACAGGCATCCTGTGGGGCTTCCCTGGCCTCTGGAATGCAAACCCTGGGGTATAAATCAGCCCTGGCACCTCGAGATGCCCACTGGAGTTGGACAGAGGGGAATTCTTTGGAGGATGAGAAGGGGCCCGCCCCAGTCCGAGCCTCACAGGGTAATGAGAAGCTCAGAAGAGCTGAAGGAATCTCAGGAAGATCAGTATCAATCCCCAGGGGATGCCCCGAGGAGGCAGAAGCCCCCGGGAGGTCTCATAAATGCTGCTCAGTGTTTGCTTCGCTCCTTGCTCCAGCCTGGGACAGTCCTGCCCTGGAATCTGCTCCTGCTTTGTTCCTCCAGCCTGGCCAGGATCCCAGTCGGCTCCTCAGCCTGGCCAGTCGGCTGTGGGAGTGTGAGGGACCAGGAAAAAGGGCACAGTGTGGCTGGAACCCCAGATAATCTGCCGGGATGTGGGAAATGCTCTGGCCAAGGGGTAGAGAGAGCCACGTCCAGCCCCACAGCCCCTCCTGGGAGCAGCTCCAGCTCCACCTGGACTAGGGGCAGCTCTGGCCCCTGTCTGTGCCAGCACTGCCCTCAGTCCACCCCTGCAGTGTCTCCTCTCAGCTGGCACCACCTCAGCCATCCCAAACTCAGCACCTCTTATGGAGGAATTGTGGCCAAATAAGCCCCAGGGTTGCCAGAAGGAGCTCAGCCCCTCCTGGATAGGAAAAGGGGAACCAGCCACCCCTTGGCAGCCACCAGTGCAGCCTGAGTGGCTTTTTGGGATGACACAGAGCCATGAACTGCTGGAAAAGCCAGCAGGGAAAAGGAGATTTCAGCCCCTCCACACAGCCCCAAGCCCAGCTGCCTCAACCCACGGCCTGTCCTGCAGCTGCACAGCATCACCTCACCTTGACTTCCCATGGAGGGCTGGAAAGCTCCAAGCAGATTAGATGGGATATTCAGTGTCCTGGTTTGGGAAGGCAGGTGTCTGCCAGGGAAAAGCTGGAGTTTCCCTTAGAATGGAGAATGGAAACTCTCTCCCTCTGAATTATTGTAATTTCACAACTAAGGGCCTTTCAGGCAAAGATTTGGGAATAGGAATAACAGTTCTGTACTGGGAATATTAAAAATACAAATGGAGTAGTACAAAAAAAGCAAACAAACAAAACTCCTGGCCACGCTGCCAGGGTCAGCAGACACCCTGAGCCCTGTTGGTGGCTGTCGCTGTCAGCCCAGTGCAGTCCTCCTGCAGTGCCAGCTGTGCTTCTGCTGGAGCAGAGATGATCCTGGAGAAGGGCCCAGTGGTGCTGAGCTGGGGCCGCTCTCCCTCTGGGAATCCAGTGCCAACAGCCTGTGCTGGACTTCTGAATGCCAGGGCTGATCCAGGGGGGAATGCTGGGCTCCTCCCCCTGGGTGGAGCCTGTCCCAGTGGGCTGCTGGAATTGTCTGAGCCCTGCAGTGAGCCTGGCTGGCCCATGAACAGCAGATATCCCTGCAGGGAGGATGGGTCCTGGCAGGGATAAAGAGCACGGCCCCAGCTGGTTTCACAGCTGCCCAGGGACAGAAGATCCCACCTGGAGTGATGAGGGATGGGTCACACAAGAGATAAAGAAAAACATCTCCTCAACCCATTCCCACAGATGCAAATAGAAATACCCATTTTTGGTTTGTATTGCAATCCAAGACATTAAGAAAATTCTTCACATAAAAGTGTTCTCCAGCCCTGGCATGGCTGCCTGGGGCAGTGATGGGATCAGCATCACCGGGAGTGTTCAAAGAACAGGTAAATGTGGTACCTGGGGGCGGGGGTGGCTTTGAGACACTGGGAGAATGGTTGGGCTGGATGGTCTGAGAGGCTTTTTCCAGCCTCAATGATGCCATGATTCCATGATTAATCATCCCAGACCCAGAAGATCTCAGTGGCACCTGCCCTGTGCCCAGCCCAGCCCTCCCTGCCCTGCAGGTGTTGCAGCCACACCACAGCTGTGACAGGATTTGGCACAGGGACATCAGAGCTGGCCTGGCCGTCCTGTGTCACTCCAGGCTGTGTCACTCCTGAGAATCCCTGGGGGAAGGCAGTGAAATTTCCAAAGGGTAGCACTTGAATCGGGCAGCTAAATCAGCCAGGGAGAGCTGGGGGTGTTCCCCTGGAGAGGAGAAGCTCCAGGGAGAGCTCCGAGCCCCTGGCAGGGCCTAAAGGGGCTCCAGGAGAGCTGCAGAGGGACTGGGGACAAGGGCTGCAGGGACAGGAGCCAGGGAATGGCTTCCCACTGCCCAGGGCAGGGCTGGATGGGAGCTTGGGAACTGGGAATTGTTCCCTGGCAGGGTGGGCAGGGGCTGGGCTGGAATTGCCAGAGCAGCTGTGGCTGCCCCTGGATCCCTGGCAGTGCCCAAGGCCAGGCTGGACACTGGGACACTGGGAGGTGTCCCTGACATGGCACTGGAGGGGATTTAGGGTCCCTTCCAGGGGGAAGATGTCACACCTTTCCACACCAAGGTGAGCCTTACCCTGACAATTCCAGGGAGGTCAGCCCATGGATAAAACCCGGGTGGAGTCATTCATTCTCGTGTCCCATTCATTCATTTACTGCTGAGCAACTGCACAAAGCTGATACAACATGAAATTTTAAAACAATAAAATTATTTATACAGCAATTAAAAACTGCCATGAGAAGAAAAAAAGAAAAAAAGAAAAAGAAAAAAAACCCAAAACCAAACCAAACCAAAAAAACCCAAAACAAACAAAAATAAATCTGCCTAAACCTGTCGATTTTTGACATCAGGGGCTGTTCAGCCTTTAGCTCATGGACAGCTGGGGTCAGCCCAGGGAGCCTGGGAATGCTGAGCAGGAAAAGGAGCCACAACACTGAAGGTGAACGATCTGCCCCTGGCTGTGGCAGCGGATTTGGGGGTCTCGGGGATGTGCGGGGGGTGGATGCTGAATTCAACATCGCCATCACCGTGGTCCATCAGCTCCTGGATGTGGCTGTGGGTGCTGGACGTTCTCAGGGCAGCCAGGCTGGGGCTGGCAGCGCTTCACAGCGATCCGAGCAGCTCCGTGTCCTTTGTGGGAGGTGTGAATGAACCACCCCGAGCCGCTGAAGGCGTCCCCGTGCCAGTTACTAGAATCAGCCGGCTATAAATAGCTGCTGCCTCATCCCGCCGTGGCTGGGTTATCGCCTTGTTCATGTTCCCCGCTCCAGGACACGCTCCTTGTACAGCCCGGTGATGCAAGGTAGCCCAAAAAAACCCACCTCCAGCGTGTCCTGGCAGCAGGGGCTCTGCAGGACACCCACCCTGCAGGGCAGAGCTCCAGGAGACGCTCTGTGGAAAGCCAAGTTCCAGTTCTGTGCCATCCATCTGCAGGGGGACGCTGGTAAAAGCCGGGAGGTTTCTCCCCGTACCCATCACTCAGGGGATTCTCAGCTTTTTGGTTCATTTTTTTGGTTTTTCCCTCTGTATTTTGGGGCAGAGGCTGTTCCAACAGCACCGTGGAGCTCCCCAGATCCCACTGGGGAAAATCCCCCCATGTCCACAGTTTGCTTGTGGAACATTCCCAGCTGGCACACACTAACCACGGTGCTTTTCCCTCTGAGCTGCTTCATTCCCCCAGGCAGGCAGCCCTGGGGTCGGGGTCCTGCCTTCCCGTGCCTTGGAGAGGCAACAAGGTTCAACAGCAGCTGGGATTGGGCAGGGATGGGCCAAGGAAGTGGCTGGAATTGGGGAACCTGGGCTCAGTGCCCCACTCTCAGTGCCCCGCTGCCCACCCCACCTCAGGGACACCTCAGGGACACCTCAGGGACACCAGGCACCTCATCTGGGCCACTCAGAAGGGCTGCAAAAGCCACCCTGGGCTGAGTTTGGAGCCCCAGGTCCCTGTCACACCCTATTTCCAGCACTCCTTTGCACTCACAGGTCCCGAGGGTGCAAAAGCGCCTTGGAGGTTCTCACCCTCCTCTGGTGATGTTGTTCGCTGTAGGTCTGGGGGCTTTGTCCAACCAGAGATCCCAAGAGTGAGGGAAGATTGTGTCACACAGAGGCAAAGCCAGGGGCCCTCTGCAGATCCACTCTGGGTGCTCTGCTGTGTCCCTGATCTCTGTAAGCCCCCTCTGGGTGCTCTGCTGTGTCCCTGCAGGTCCCCCCTGGGTGCTCTGCTGTGTCCCCAAGGGAGCAGATGCCAGCAGCTGGTCCCAGGCAGGGCCCCCTCCCCACGTTCCCATCCCAGCCCTGGTTCCAGGTGCAGAGCCAGGAGTTCTCAGCACCAGAGGCCCCTGGGGTGAGGTTTCCCACTGCTGGGCCAGCCCCAGCCCCTCGCTGTGCTGAGGGGGGGTTTGGCAGAATCAATCACAATTCTTGGATCACCACCAGCAGCTTTGCCTCTGCTTGAGCCAAATTCCCACAAGGGCCCCTTTGCGGCTTCCATGCTGGCTGTGGCCAGGGTCTCTGGAGAACTGACTGGTCCAAGCTGGGATCTGTTTTAGATTAACAGTGTTGGGTTATGGCCCGTGCCCAACAGCCTGAGCCAGCCTCAGATGCAAACTCCAATCATGAGCCCAGCTGTCCTGGGGTGGCTGTGGCCCTGCCAGGGATGGAGGGCACCAGGAAGTCCTAAAGTCCAAGAGAAACATCAACAGGGGGATATTTTCCCTTGGATTGTGGCGTGGCAATGCGCAGTTGCTTCTGGTGTGACTTTAGGAGCAGGCAGGACGATTTTGGATAGAGGTGACTCCCACCTGCAGGACAATTTTGGATAGAGGTGACTCCCACCTGCAGGACAATTCTGGATAGAGGTGATTCTCACCTGCAGGACAATTTCGGATAGAGGTGACTCGCACCTGCAGGACAGGGCAGTGCTCCCCTGTCTTGTTGTCACTGAGAAGAGGGACTCGTTTGGGATAAATTGAACAACCCCCTGGAAAGAGGAGCAGGAGTTGCCCGTGTGGAGCCATGGCTAATCCCAGGACTGAAGACGGAGCCTTTCCCAGGAGGCTCCCGGGGCTCCAGGACTCTGAGGATTGGTGGCAGCAAACGGGAGCCCAGCAGCAGCCAGAGCCAACACCAAAGGCTTCGAAGCCCAGGGATCCCTCTTGGGAATGCAGAGCTCCAGCTGGATTGGGGGTTCCGTGGAGCCTTTCTGGGCCATCCTGGGTGGGAGGGAGGAATTCCACTGAGGACACAGCTGGTGGAGACCTGGATCGACCCCCGGAGCATTCAGCCAGGGCTGGGCTGCAGTCAGGGCTCCTGGGAGTGGTGATGATGCACATTTAATGTTTTTTGGATGTCTAGGTGATGAGTGCGCAAATGAACCCAGGGAGAGAGCTTGGGATCCATCCTCTTCCCTTCTCAGGGCTCACACAAAGCGTTTGTGGGTGATTTGAGTGAGTAAAGGATGATTAATGCTCTCCAGGACTGGCTCTGGCAGAGAGACTCAGCGGGCCCAGAAAAGCAGCAGCAATGATACTGCTCCTTTCTCATTTCATTCTAAAAAAAATATATATATATACAAGTTTAGGGTTCATTTTGAACAATAAAATTTCATCAGCTGATGATTATTTTTTCCCTGATTTTTAAGACTCTGGGATAAATCAGTGTCACATCACTGGTACTATGGCAGAGGTGATTTAGGAATCTCAGAACGGTGTGAGTGGGAAGGGACATTTAAGGGTCCTCCAATGCCACCCCAGTGCCACGGCAGGGACACCTCCCAGTGTCCCAGTGTCCAGCCTGGCCTTGGGCACTGCCAGGGATCCAGGGGCAGCCACAGCTGCTCTGGCAATTCCAGCCCAGCCCCTGCCCACCCTGCCAGGGAACAATCCTTTCCAAATATTTAACCTTAATTTCCCCTCTCCCTGTTTGAGACCCTTTCCCCCTTGTCCTGTCGCTCCAGTTCCTGACGGACAGTCCCTCCCCAGCTTCCTCAGAGCCCCTTGAGATCCTGGGAGGGGTTCTGAGCTCTCCCCACAACCTCCTCCACTCCAGGCTCATCAGCCACACCTTTATTCTGCCACAGAAACACAATGCTTTTCTAAATTAAAGATTTTTCAGCAGCTGAAGCCTCTCCCCAGCGCTCTTTGGTATTTTGCTTCAGACATTGCCTTGTGCTCCCAGTGCAGGTGACCTGGCTGGGCAGTCACTCACACAGAGGGAGTGTCCTGGTTTGGGAAGGCAGGAGTCTGCCAGGGAAAGCTGCAGCTTCCCCTGGAATGGAAAATGGAAACCCCCTCCCTCCAAATTATTATTATTTTGCAGTTAAGGGTTTTTCAGGCAAAGATTTGGGAATAGGAATAACAGTTCTTTACTGGGAATATTAAAAATACAAATGGAGTAGCACAAAAAAAGCAACCAAACAAAACTCCTGGCCACGCTGCCAGGGTCAGCAGACGCCCTGAGCCCTGTTGGTGGCTGTCACTGTCAGCCCAGTGCAGTCCTCCTGCAGTGCCAGCTGTGCTTCTGCTGGAGCAGAGATGATCCTGGAGAAGGGCCCAGTGGTGCTGAGCTGGGGCTGCTCTCCCTCTGGGAATCCAGTGCCAACAGCCTGTGCTGGGCTTCTGAATGCCAGGGCTGATCCCGGGGGGAATGCTGGGCTCCTCCCCCTGGGTGGAGCCTGTCCCAGTGGGCTGCTGGGATTGTCTGAGCCCTGCAGTGAGCCTGGCTGGCCCATGAACAGCAGATATCCCTGCAGGGAGGATGGGTCCTGGCAGGGATAAAGAGCACGGCCCCAGCTGGTTTCACAGCTGCCCAGGGACAGAACACACCTGGGTTCAGCAGATGGTGACAGGACACACGCCCTGGTTCTCTCCTGCACTTCAGCCCAAGGCAGGGAGTCACCCCTCACTCACACAGGGCAGTTCCCACATCCCTTTTCCAGCATTTCCCTGGAGGAGCCTCCCCCAGCCCCTGTGGCCAGCCAGCAGAGAACAGCTGGCTGCACAGCTGGAGCCTTCAGGTGGTGGAGTTGGAGCAGCTGCTGTTGGGCAGGGCTGGGAGGATGCAAACGGGAAGGGAAGGACAGGGAAAATCCTCATCCCAGGCTGTGTGTCTGAAGGGCTGAGCCTTTGGCAGCTGTAAACCAGACCCTGGGCACAGGGCTGGCCCTAAATCCCTTATGGGACCCTACAGAAATTATTCCTTTTTCCTAAATCTGTTGGAGTGTGTGATGGAGGGACAGAGACTGAAAGTGTGTCAACGTTTATTCCTGTTTAGGGACACATCAGCATTTCTCTGAGGTGGCAAAGTGCCACTGGGAGCACAGGGGAGTGTGGCCACCAGCTCTGAGCACATCCATGGGTTTTCCCAAGGGACAACGAGTGTTTCTCCCAGTTCCTCCCAATCCTGGTCCCCTCTTGTCCATGCTGTTGGTGTCCCCGTGTCAGAGCTGGCATTGCCCAGCAGGAGCTGTGAGTGCAGCCCAGTGTCACCCACAGCTTACAGGGACCCCCAGGGGCACAGCTGGGCCACCAAAACTCTGCAGACACTTCCCCAGTCCCCCTCCAGTGGCTGCAATAACCAGGAGCTCCAGGATCTTTCCTGCTCTTGGTGCCAAAGGAGAGACAGGCAGAGCAGGGCAGGGATGTGCTGCATGGAGCCTGATCCTCCCCAAATGTCCTGCCGAGTGCCACCAGCACGAGAGGGACACACGATGTCCCTGGAGAAACCCTCTCTGGATCTTACAAGTAAAATTAAATTTTACAGCAGGATCAAGAATTCACTAAAGTTCTCCACCCCGTAGCACCCCTGAATTGCAGGGCCCTTAAAAAAACCTGCAGTATTTTCCACCTCTAAATCAAGATTGATCTGGTGCCAGGAAATCGCCGACGTTGTGTGAGGAGGGGGAAAAAAAAAGCTGCAAAAGCAGCGCTGGGAAGGAGCAGCCCGGAGAATTCACATTAATTAGTCCGTGTTCTCCTCTCGGACGTGTATCAAATCCGCGCACAACGCTGGGGTTTTTCAGCAAAGGCGGGGGTTTTTTGGGGGTTTAAGGGAATGTGGCTGGTGAGATAAAATCCCACTAGATGGCACTCGGCGGACGCGCACGGTTCAGAGGCAGCTGCTGTGGCGGACGGGGCTCGCTGGGGCTGCTGCGGGGCCGGGAGCATCGCAGGGCGGCCAGGGAGGGTTTTCCCGGGGGGTTTCTGGTGGGAACCTGAGCCCCAAGGCCAGGGGGGATTCGTTGGGGTGAAGAGGGGGAAGCCCTGAAAATGCCACTGCTGGGGAGGTTCAGCCAGATAGGGAGGGTGGCACTGAAACGGTGTCCCCAGAATCCCATAGCCTTGTCATGGCTGGCACTGAAACAGTGTCCCCGGCACCCAACAGCCTTTTCATGGGTGGCACTGAAATGATGTCCCCAGCACTCCCCAGCCTCATGTGGGATGACAGAAATCTGGTTTTGACCCTTCCATGAGTGGCTTGTGCCAGGGAGCTGCCCTGTGATGGAGCTCGAGGACAGGGAGAGCAGAAAGGGGCATCTTCTTGCTCTTCCTCCTCCTCCTCCTCCTCCTCCTCCTCCTTCCCCCCCCCTTTCCCCCTGTGACACACGTGGGGGACTTCGGTGCATTTCTGGGCTAAAAAATGTCTCTGCATTTCTTAGAGGAATGTGATTATCCAAGAGGAGAGGGTCTGGGGGCTCCCCAGCCCCACAGCACCGTGCCAGGGCTGGGGGCAGCTGGGAGGGGCAGAGCCACCAGGGTAACCCGCTGTGTGCTGTGGGAACATCCAGCAAAACCCAAACCCCCATCCTTTACTGCTCCTGGCCTCAATCCCTTTGTGGTGCCCTCAGGGCTGTCTGTGGCACCAGCACAGCCCATGAGGGGTTTTGCTCCCTCAGGATGATTCTCCTCCTCATCCCCCTGCTCCCAGCCCACTGCTGGGGACTGGGGACACCTCCAGACTGTCCTGCTGCTGGTGGCACCCCGTGAGGGCTCACGGTACCCTCCTGGCTCCTTGCCCAGCTCCCCCAAATCCTCCCTGCCCAGGCGCTGCAGGGCCTGACACCTTCCCCAGGCAATTCATTAGAGCCATGAGAGTACTCCAGAAAAATAATTGATTTCTCTCAAGAGAAGGCTTTTCCCAGCGCAGCTGCCGGACACGGGGCTGTGAGGAGCTGGCACGAGCACCCCCAGCCCTGCTGAGCCAACCTAATCATGCCTCATCCCTGCAGACTCCTTTTATCTCCATCTGTCAGCAACAGCATCCCCTCAAACCCACCCTTGAGAGAGGCTGGAGGGTGCACTGGACACCTCCCCATGGGCTGGGAACCCTGCAAAGCCACCAGAGAATCCTCGTGCCCAGGACAGCCCCAGGAGATGCTGGGATTTGGGATGAGAACGGCCCCAAGGGCACCATCACTGCTCTGCAGAAACGGGAGAGGGTGGCCATCCTTGGAGGGGTGGGTGGACACTGGGAAGGGAACGGAGCTGGGGAAGGGTCTGGAGCCCCAGGAGAGGCTGAGGGAGCTGGAAAGGGGCTGAGCCTGGAGAAAAGGAGGCTCAGGAGGGACCTGGTGGCTCTGCACAAGTCCCTGCCAGGAGGGGACAGCCGGGGGGTCGGGCTGTGCTCCCAGGGAACAGGGACAGGAGGAGAGGGAACGGCCTCGGGCTGGGCCAGGGGAGGCTCAGGGTGGAATCAGCAGGAATTTCCCCATGGAAAGGGGGCTCAGGGCTTGGCAGTGCCCAGGGGGTTTGGAGTGCCCATCCCTGGAAGTGCTCAGTAACATTTCACTCAGTGCTGTGGTTCAGTTACTGCGTCATGCTCAGCCAGAGGCAGGACTTGAGGATCTTGGAACATTTTCCAGCCTGAATGATTCTGTGATTGTGGTGCCTGCAGACCCCAGCCAGGTGCACAGCTCACCACCCTGTCACCCTGCTGGGGACAGGGACACTGGGAGGGAGAGTTCCAGGTGTCTCTGGCTCCGGCACAGCCCGGGGCTGCCGTGGTGAGGCCAGAGCCAGATGTGGTCCTGTCCACGCTCCCTGTGACACGAGTGGCTTAGCACTGTGCTGATCACACCCCTCCCCTTCATCCCTGTGCAGAGAGGGGTGAGACTGGAATTTCTCTGTGGATCTGGAGCCCCAGTTTGGATCTGGAGCCCCTGGATGCATCCCCAGCCCGGAGGCGGATTGTGCTTCCCCCCGGCTGAGCCCAGCCCCACGGCTGGAGCCTGAGCCCACCCCCCAAATCTGGCAGCAATTTGTGCTGGCTCTGAGCAGCAGCAGCAGCAGCCCCAAAATGGGAAACGCAGCCCCTTTTCCTCGTGCTCGGCCGGCAGGAAAACCGAGCCGTGATTTCGCCTTGGATGCTCCCAGGGCTGCCTGCTCGGGAATAGCTCATGGGCCAGGAATGTGCCTCTTCCCCATCGCTGCTATTTTCCCACTTCAATCCAGAGGAAAATGGATCAGCTGCTAATTAGCAGCAGGGGAACTCGCTGCACGTTTATTAGGAATTTCCCCTTTCCAGAATCGCCTGATTAACGGAGAGGCTCCGAAACACCCGCAATTCTTTCAACCCTGCACAAAGAGCGGGGCCGGTGCCCCGAGGATGAATAAATCAGGGAGGAAAGGATGGTGCAAGGGTAGGAAAGGAGGCTGTGAGTTTGCCTGAAGGGCTGATGAATGCCAAGCAGCATCCCTGGCTCTGCCACGGCAGAATCCCTGATCCCGGCTTGGCCACATCCCCGGCTGGGTTTTTATCTGCGGAATGACCTAACCTCGGAGCGAGCTGAGGCTGTAATAAAAAGGCTGGCGGCTGCAGCGAGCTCCAGCCGGTATCACAGCAACAGCAGGAACATTTCAGAGCAGGCTCGGCTCAGCTGCAGCCCCTGGGGTTCTGGGGAACAGCTCTTTAATGTCTGCAAAAGTGCTTTGAAAGCTGGCGATGGGAAACGGGGAAGGGGAAGGACGGGGGTTGTTGGGAACAGGGACGGGGCTTCAAGCGGCTCTGAAGGTGACAGCTCAGAGAAATCACGCCTGAGGAGCAGCTCAGGGGCAGGCTCAGCTCAGGTTCCTCCCCAGGATACAGCTGGGAAATAGCCAAGGAGATCCAGGGAGCTGCAGGACCGCAAGGATGCTTCAGGTGGGAAAAAGGCAAAGGGGAATTCTTGATGATCCAGCAGTGCCCAAGCTGCCAGGGCAGTGCCAGGGCAGAGTGAGATCCTATTTATCCTGCTGCTGGGCACATGGGGGCTTTGGACCCAGAGCTGTCTGCATGTCTCTGGAAGGATCCCAAAAACTTCTGTTCCCTCCAGAAAAAAATCCTCAAGGCCCCTAAAAATCCCCACAGAGGGCAGAGCGGGGTTTGGGGCCATCACTGTAACCCCCAGGATGAAACTGGGCAGGGACAAGGTCACTGCTCCTTCGTGCACATCCCTGTGAGGGGGAGGCAGAGTGAGGAGTGAGGAGAGCCCAGAAAGGACCCAGCTGCCCGGAGGGGATGTTCTTGTCACCCTCAGGTGCCCTTTGGCTCCATCCCTGCCCGCTGCGGGGTCAGCCAGGCTCAAAGCTGGCCAGGCTGCAGGACACAAACCCACAGGAGATGCAGCGCTGCCATCCTCCCCTTCCAGCACGTTTTGGGAACGGAGCTCCACATCTCCTCCTTGCCAACATCATAAAAGGGCTGAAAACGTTATAATGGGACCTCTGGTGTCCAGCAAAGCAGAGACGGGTGGATTTCACAGCTTCTCCTCCTCACTGAAGCTGTATCCCTGGGTTATTGCACTTATTAAATTAGGAGCTGTAAAGCAACTGGGTAAATAATAAATTGCTAGGAGGAAATAAAAAAAACCACCAAAAAAACGCCGCCCATTGCAGTTATTAGTCCTGATGAGTGAATTAGGTGTGGAAACAGCAGCTTTGAAGTTCGCCTCATTAAATCACACACCAATTCAGCACTTATTAGGTCTCCAGTCAGAGATATAAAGCCCTGGGAGATGGGGCTGCTGTTAGCAGGAGCCATCAGTGCTGCTGCTCTGGGCAGCCTGCGAGGCTCCTGCTTCTGGCTGGGCTGGGAGAGGAGGGTTAAATCCCCAGCTCCTGGTCACTCTGAGAGCGTGGGAGTTGTGGGGTTTGGCCCTGAAGGAGGAGCTCAGAAAGGGGGTGAAAACTGCACAAACGTTCACATAGAGTCAGGGAAGCACAGAAAATGGGATGGGAGGGGATTTTCAGAGCAGGATCAGCTGGGATTTCACAGGGCCTCAGCCACCACTGCAGTGTCAACCTCGAGAAGCTGGGCTCTTCCTCTGAGCAACATAAACCCACATTTCAGAGGCTTCTCCCTGTACCCTCACCCATCCATCCCTCCATCCACCCACCCATCCATCCATCCATCCCTCCCTCCATCCATCCCTACATCCATCCCTACATCCATCCATCCACCTGACTTCCTTCCCCATAACTCTCATCTCCTCGTCTCCCCACCTCTGTCCCCTGCCAGCTGGCACTAAGTGACAGCCCCACATCCCAGGCCAAAAGCCACGGGCACAGAGCTTGTAAAAAAAAAAAAATTAAAATCCCTTCCTCAAGCACAACACTCACCTTTAAACACCACCTGGTTTTTATCTAGCCCGACTCCTTTCATAAATCTGCACCCTAATGGGTTACAGAGATCTTAAAGCCGGAGATCTCTGCTGGAGCTCGGTGTCACACAGGGCCCTGCTGGCCTCGTGTCTCCAAAGTTACGAGGTTAAAGGAATAACACGTTTTGCAGCCCTCGTTTTCCCCATATGTTAGGAAAGATAAGGTCACGGTTTCCAGCTCTTTTTTGGAAATCTATTTTTATGGTGAAAATCTTGGATTCTCAGTGAACAAGCTGATTCCAGGAGCCGAAAGCTGAGAGGGAAAAGCACTGAACAATGTGGAGGCAGCAGTGGCACAGCAGAGCTGGGAATTCCCAGGGCTCACATGCTTCCAGGACCAAAGGTTTGAGTGAAAGTTGGGACCATGGAGCCACCCCTCCCTCTGGGAGTTTGGGATTCCATCTCCTAAATCAATCTTCCAGCTGGAATGCTGCATGCCTTTAGGATGGGCAGAGCCGTGGCCTGAACTGAGATTTGCAGTGAAAATGGGGAAAGACCTGCTGAGATAAATAAATACCACAGTGGATGTGCCCTCACCCACTGCCATCTCCTGCTGAAACCACGCCCTTTGTGGAGCTGAGCTGGAATTCCAGGAGGAATAAAGCAAATTCATCACACAGGATTTCTGCTGGTTTTCTTCAGGTGCTTGTCACCTGCTTAGGGGAGTCCCAAGGGCAGGGCACAGGGTCCTCTCAGCCTGGGATGAGTTTGACTCCCAGCTCCTGAGCACAGAAGCGAAGTCTGGCTGGTGTTGCCTCCTCTTGAGCTGCTGGGAGGGTTTAAGCCACCCCTCGCTGTCTGCTGGAACACTTGGGATCTCAGGATAGGCCAGGCTGGGAGAGCAGGCTCAGCCAGGGACTCAGAAAATGTCACTCCGGCCTTTATCTCATCTGGGCTGGAAAACTTTGCTGATTCTCCTTTTGGAGGAGTCAGGGCCACGCTCCTGAGGGATGTGAGCAGGTCCCCCGGGAAGGCAGGGCAGACTCCTGTATTCCCCAGCGGTGTGAATCCCTCCTGGCAGGCACACAGGGCCACACTTCCAGGTTTTCCTCCCATAAAACAGAGGATAAAGCTGCTTGCATCCTGCTAATGATGAAAGCCAAGCTTTCCACATCGTCCTCTGAGCACAGGAGCCAGGGGTTTATGGAGAAGGAGACACCAGTTTGAAATGAAAAGCACAGGCTGACACCTCGGGCATCTCCTGGCAGCTCCTGCACCTTTCTGTGTCCCTTTGGAGGCTGGCGGGGGGCTCTGGTGACCCCAGCAGCACTCGGGGTTTGTCATCAGGAGATTTGTGTTTGGTTTGCTGCCTGTCCAAGCAGTGCCTGTTGGGAGGATGAGGTCACGGCTCGGCTGCCAGCGCTCCCCAGGATCTGCTGCCATAACCCTCGGGCTGCTGCTCTGGGCATTATCCTCCCGCTGCACAGCTCCCGTCCCCGGGGATGTTTGGGCGGCTGGGACCCAGCCCCAGGCACGGCCAGGCCCTTCTTGTGCCCGGCAGCATCACGGGCAAGGCACAGCCCCAGTCCTGATGCCCATCCTGGGGTTGCCCTGCATCCCCAGGGCTGTTCCCTGTCCCCAGGACTATTCCCTGCCCCCGGGGCTGTTCCCTGTCCCCAGGGCTGTTCCCTGTCCCCAGGGCTGTTCTCTCTCCTGGGACTATTCCCTGTCCCCAGGACTATTCCCTGTCCCCGGGGTAGTTTTCTGTCCTGGGGCTGTTCCCTGTCCCCGGGGCTGTCCCCTGTCCCCAGGGCTGTTCTCTCTCCTGGGACTATTCCCTGTCCCCAGGACTATTCCCAGTCCCCGGGGCTGTCCCCTGTCCCCGGGGCTGCTCTCTCCCTGCCCCATGCTCAGCCCGCCCCTCACTGGCTCCCCGACCCTTCCTGCCGCACAGAATCCTGCACTGTGTGAGATGCTTCACTGGGGATTCGGCCAAAGATCGGACTCCATGCCCTTGGAGGTCTTTTCCAGCCTTAATGATTCTACAATTCCCTGATTCCTTCATTCTCCGATCCCTTTTCCTTCTCTCCCTGCTGTTCCCTGCTCTCAGCAGCCTCCTCCTGTTGTCATAACAACGAGCAGCAGCCCGCTGGCCGTGCCAGCCCTGGCGGCTCCATCAGCTCCTCCCGGCAGGGAGCGACGGCCCCGGACCATCTGGCCGAGGTGGGGACAGCCCAGGGCAGCCCCGGGCAGGGGGACAGGGGCTGTGTCCCCTCTCCCACACGCTGTCCCCGGCACGGGCTGTTGGACAGGGAGGAGCTGTCCCCGGCTGCTCTGTGCCGCACATCCCCGGCCGTCCGTCCTGCTCCTCCTCCAGCTCCCTGGGGACCAAATCCCCGGAGCCAAATCCCTGATTGTCCCAGCCCTTTGCTCAGTGGATCCCAAATCCCCAGAGCCAAATCCCTGATTCTCCCAGCCCTCTCTTCAATGGACCCCAAATCTCCAGAGCCAAATACCCGATTCTCCCAGCCCTTTGCTCAGTGGATCCCAAATCCCCAGGGCCAAATCCCTGATTCTCCCAGCCCTTTTCTCAGTGGATCCCCAATCCCCAGAGCCAAATCCCTGATTCTCCCAACCTCTGCTCAGTGGATCCCAGATCCCCAGAGCCAAATCCCTGATTCTCCCAGCCTCTGCTCAGTGGACCCCAAATCCCTGGATCCAGGTTCCTGATGCTTTCAGCCCTCTGCTCAGTGGATCCCAAATCCCCAGAGCCAAATCCTTGATGTTCTCAGCCCTCTCCTTTGTCCAGCCCCAAATCCCTGGAGCCAAATCCCTGATCTTAGCCCTCTCCTCAGTGGATCCCAAATCCCTGGACCAGGTCCCTGGTGCTCCCAGCCCTCCTGTCCCCTCCCTGTGTGACACCTCCCCAAGCTGCAGCACCCCAGGCACAGGCAGGACCAAACCACAGCAGCTGGGAGCACCTGGGACAGTGGGAGGTGTCCCTGCCATGGCAGGAGTGGAACAAGGTGATCTTTAATGTCCCTTCCAACCCAAACCATTCTGGGATTCCTCACGTGACAGTCCCATGGAAGGTCAAAGACTGAAGATTTCCGAAGGCACTTTTATCAAGGCCTGGTTATGAAAGGAATTCCTCTTTCCAGGCTCCCAGCTGAAGCTCCTGGAGCCGGGAGGCTGAACCTGGGCAGAAGGAATGACCATTTCACCCTGGGACTGGAGGATTTCCAAAGAACAGCAGGAATTTCAGCCTCCCAGAGAGAGGGAGGCACTGGTTTGAACTTCTCGGAGCGTTTTCACCACCTTCCCTTCTCCACAGGGCTGCACTTCCCAGGGGAGCCAGCCTGGAACCTCAGCCAAGGGATTCTGTGCACCTTGAGCCCACATTTGGCTCCTCAGGGCAGGAAATGTCTGCTCTCCGTGTCGGGAAAACAAAGGCTCTTTCGGGGGAAGGAATTTCTTAGGACACCTGATGAATTGGAGATCGGTGTGACCCAAATTGGCTCCAGGTTTGGGAGCTCAGTGGGGTTTAACTGCAGCGTTCTCAGGCTGCCTCCAGCAGTTTTAAGCATTGCAGGAATGATTTATTTTTTTTTTTAAAGGAAAAATTATTCCTCTACTGAGTGGCAGGAGGGGCTGGGAGTGGAACAAATCACCAACCTGCTGCCTCCAGCCAGGGCTCGCTGCCTTCCACCCCCAAAAAGGAAAATCCAAGGCGTTATTACAGAATCTTCACACATCTCACACGTCTCTCCAGCTTTTTTTTTTGATGCTCCATCCACTCCTCCTGCATCAGGGGCAGCGGCAGGAGAGGGAAGCCCCTGGAGCAAAGGGGGTGCAGAGCACAGCACCCAGAGCTCTGTCAGCCTTGGCAGCCCAGGAAAAGCCCTGGTGACACCCGGAGCTCTGCACTGCTGACCCTCAGGGGCTGGACTTGGCTCCTGGCCCAGGGGTGAGCTCCACGGCTGGGGAAACTGAGGCACAGAGCATGAGGCCTGGGAATTGGGTGAAGTTCCTTCCTTGAAATGTAATTATTGGGTGAAGTTCCTTCCCTGAGAAGCAGTTATTGCTGAATTCCAGCCGATCTCAACCAGGGTGAAGGCACAGGTTTGTACCCAACACCTCTTCACACACAAATGTGGCTTTTCTGACATTAATGGGATTAATGCGATTTTTCTGGAATTAACCAACCTCCCCTGGCCCTGCCCTCACCTGCCTCATCCAGCTCCAAATTCACACCTGGAGAAGTCAAATATTCAGGCAGTGGGTGCTGCTGTTTGGCCAGGGTTCTGCAGCCCCAGCTGGAGCAGCACAGGGAGAAATCCCGAGGGGAATTTCCTGCTTTTTGAGGCCCTGGGGCTGATGGGAGCAGGGCAGGAGCTGCTCAAAAGGGTTTCCAGGTGAATAAAGGGAATTCATGAGCTGAGAGCAGCTCAGCTCCTGAGGAGGAGCAAGTGGAAAGAGGGAAATCCCAGATTTTTTTATAATTATCCTATTTTTTTCCCCTAAAGTTGATGTCCAAGGCCAGCCTGGGTGAGGCTCTGAGCCCTCTCCTCCAGTGGGATCTGTCCCTGCCCACAGCAGGGCTTGGGACTGGATGATCTTTAAGGTCCTTTCCAACCCAAACCAGTCTGGGATTGAGGGAATTCAGCCTGGCCTCTGCAGAGCCCCCTCAGGGCATCCATTGCTCACGGCCTCAGCTCTGTGAGGAGGGAAAAATGGGGAAAAAAGGAAGAAAAAATGGGGAAAAAAAATACAATTGTGGTGTTTCCATGAGAGCAGCACTTCTCCTGCAGTGGGGGTGCAGCAGAACCAGGATTTATCCAGATGTGCTCTATGAAAAGGGAAAAATGGTGGGAAAAAGGAGGAAAACCCAGAAAAAAAATACAATTGTGGCATTTCCATGGGGTGCAGCAGAACGAGGATTTATCCAGATGTGCCTCCGGGGACTTGGGAAATAAAACGGGAATTAAGGAGTGCCACTGACACACGTCGTGATATGTTGGGACTTTGAAATTTATTCCAACATGCTGTTTTTTTAAAAATACGCCCAGACCGAGCAGACAATCTGAGCTGTAGTAAAGGCAATATTATACTTGTAAAAACTTCTCATTCACAGTACAGATGTCATTTACAATAAGGGTCACAAACATCAAATACTGAGTATTTTTTCTTCTTCTTTTTTTTTGTTTTTTTGTTTTTTGTTTTTTGTTTTCTTGTTTTTTGTGTGTTTTTGTTCATTTTTTGTTATTGTTGTTTTTACATCAGACTGTGCTTTTTACCTGCATTTTTTTTTTTTGCACTGATATAACCATACAGACATTGCAAGATGCAAGTGTAGAAACTGGAGTTCAAATAAAATTACAGGCAAAACTACCAAATTCCATTGGACGCTGTACATATTTACAGTACCATTTTTTTTGGAATGTATTGCCATTTTAAGAACATATAGAAACTTTCTACAGACTATTCCACTTACAGAATACATACACCTTTTAGAAAAAAAGGCAAATATTTATCTTACATGAGACCATGTATATTAAATTTGCGTACACATTATTATTATTAATTATTATTATTAATTATTTTTTTTACATTACATTTACTAAAGTGATCGTAAGTGCCATCATATCTCAGTAATGAAAACAGATTGGTTTTATGCCATCAGGACTGATGTTTTTTAATTTATTTATTTTTCTTTTTTTCTCTCTCTCTTTTTTTTTTTTTTTTTTTTTTTTTGTAAATAACTTACAATACGCATTTATTTGTAAATACTGTGCAATAGACAGAAACGTTAAAGGAAAGAAAAAAAAATCAAATGAGGGACAGAGGAAAAGCAAGGAGAGCAGGGAAGGGCTAGATCAAATCCTGGAGGATTTTGCATGGCAATCGGGATAATTTGAATGACTTCTCCCAGGATATTGCTTGTTCAGGCGCTGTGGATTTTGGACAAAACCCGGGGCAGGGAAAGCTGCAGATTTGTTGTGGAGGGGGAGGCAAAGCCCCAGCTCTGGCAGGAAGGATTTGGGATGCTCTGGGTGGGAATTCCCTGCTCTGCCCCAGGGCTGGGCCAGCAGGACCCGGCGGCTCAGACAGGGCTGGGCTGGATTCGGGATCAGAGCGGGACACTGGGGACACCAGGGCTGGGATGTCACCCCTTAGGAGCAGCTGAGGAACTGCATTTTTCAGTGGAAAGCTGCAAATTGACACACATCTGTTCCGTTGTGATTTTGTTCCCTGCTGCAGCTCCGGGAACAGCCAAGCACCTGGAATAGCCGGAGCTGGCAGAGCTCTGCCTCGAGGACGGTTTTGGGGATGGTTTTGGGGAGCCCTCTGCTCATCCCATGCTCTGCTCAGCCCTGCACGACCTCGAGCTCCATTCAGAAGCACAAAGGAGCTCCTGAAACTCCAGAAGTGCTCAAGATTAAGGTCTGAGAGCTTTCTGAGCTCTGGGTGCCAGTCCTGGCGTGAAGAACATTGTCAGGGATGATTCCAGAGCCGGGGCCGAGCCCTCAGTGTGCAGGAGGAATTCTGGCTGCCAGAGCATCCTGTGTGTGACCCAGGAGCCACCCAAACAGCTCAGCAGCGAGGGAAATCTCCCCCTGGCATTGGGGCTGATGGGGCAGCCACACCACAGAGCAGCAGCCGTGTGCCCTCGTGGATTATAAACTGGAGAAGTTCTGCCATGAGAAAAGCAGGGGATTTTATTTCCACCTGCCGCTGAAAAGGAAGGGCTGGGCTCTGCTTTTTTTTTTTTTTTTTTTCGTTTGCTTATTTGCATTATTAATACATTCTCCGGCAAATAATCCCGCTAATTGCTCCGCCAAAGCAGCAGAGCCACCCTTGCAGCCCTTGTGGGAAAGCAAAAAGGGATTTGCCATCCCTGTTTGGCAGGCAGAACAGACATTCAGAGCGGCACGAAAAGCTGCGACCAGCGATCAGCTTTCACCGAGGGCGACACGAGGAGAGCAGAGGGGGATCCGGGTGGGAAGGGCAGCCACCGCTGAGCGCTGGGAATAACCCCCGCCCCTGCTAAAATCCCGGGAGGGACATTCCCGTGCTCCTCGGCCGAGCAGGGGGCAGGAGGAGACGCTTCAGCCCAGGGTCGCAGTGACTCCGGGCTGCCCGGACAGAGATGCTGGTGCTGGCGGGCTGCGGGTCCCCTCCCGCGGAGCTCTGAGCTGGCAGTGCGACCCTTAATTAGCCCTTAATTAGCAATTAGTTATTTTTTTTTTCGTGGGGAGAGGGTGGGGGAGCTTCCTCGCCCCTTGGGTACAGCGTGAAGCACCATTTCAGCCCAGCCAGAGAAGCCCAAACTGGGTTGGGACTCGGTTTTTTTGTGCCCATCTCCTGAGTTTGCGGCGGTGCCTGCCCCGCTCCGTGGCTGCCGGGGGTGGGGATGGCATTGGGGCAGGGAATGTCCCCGGGAGCGCCTCAGCCCCTTCCCAAATTCCTTTTCCTTTGTTTTATTTTTGTTCTATTTCCCGGCTGAAGGGATCTGGGTGGCTCCACACGAACCGCCCGGATGCTCCGCAGCGGAGATGCAGAAAGCTTCGAGCTGCTGGGAAATCTTAAAAATCCTGATAATGACAATAATGATAATGACCCCCCACAACAACAGCAATAAAATAATCCCATAAACCAATGAAAAGACTTCGGGGTTTTCTGGAGCCTTTTTTTTTTCCTCCTCTTTTTCCACAAATGACAGAGGAGGGAAAAAATACCTGTACGAAGTTTAAATAGATTAAGGATTAAAATGTAGTTACAGAAAGAAGCTGACCAGATTTGATCTAGCCCGAAACTCACGGCAAATAATAAAAAAATAAAAAAAAAAATAAACCCAGACACAGCTGCTGCAGTATTTTTTGTACCACATATATATATATATATTATATATATGTAAAATTAAATACAAAAAGCTACCTTGGATCGAGTTAAGAGTGTGACAAGGGGCAGAAAGTGGCAGAAATCGGGGAAATTGCTCGATTTCATGGGTGGTTTCCAGGGATGCTCACACCAGCTCCGGCCGAACACTCGGCTCCCACTCACGCTGGGATTAAGCGCGTTTTAAGCACGCACTTAAAGCCTGAGGAGGGTTTAAGCTGGTGCTTAAGAGCTCGAGTGAACGGAGCCGAGCTCCAGCCGCTGCTCCTGCCTCTGGATCTGCCAACAGGAGCCGCTTCCAGGCTCCGGGCCAAAAAAGGGAGAGATGGGAAAAAGGGAAACCTGATAAAAGTGCTAATTAGGGGATAAATGGGTTCTGGACGTTGTTTTGGTCAGTGTCACAGCCTTAATGGTATTTCCATGATATCTTTTTTTTTTTTTTTTTTTTTTTTTTTTTTTTTTTTTTTTTGTACTTAATTCACTTAACAAGAAAAGAAAAAAAAAAATAGAAAAAAATGACAGAAGATTATTTTAAAAAATTCTATTCTTTGCCCATGAAATGGGAACAGTTCGTAGCTCATCAAGTCTGGCAAGGAAATATGTTCTCATTCACGATTTTATTTGATTCCTTTTATTTAATTTTTTTTTGTATTTTTATTTTTTTAAAAAAAGTGTATTACGTACCCGATAAACTGGAACAGCTCTGAAAGAAGAAAGAACTGATCCACTGGTTAAATATTTATATCTTTTTTTTTTCCTTTTTTTCCCTATGTTTTTCGTAAAAAAAAAAAAAAAAAAAAAAAAAAAAAAAAAAAAAAAAAAAAGAGGTTTGTACAGATTCCATAGACCAGAAAACCCTCTGAAGTAGTAAAGAACTTGCTGGGGCAAACGACTTTGAAGCTTTGTGGCTTAAAAAGTTGTGACAGAGGAATGGCTCCGTCGGGGTCACTCTGGATTTGGTATTGGATTTATTGGCAGTTGAGGTCTTTGCTCTGCCAGGGATGCTCATCCCGAAAAATCTGCTCTGGAAAAAGCTGCTGCGCATGCATAACAAGCTGATTTTACAAGCATTCACCATTCAGCGTCAAATTTTTATCTCCCCAAAGCCAGCCAAACACGGGGCCTGTCCGCACCAGGAGGGCTGAGCTGGGGATGTCCCACGTCAGTAAAGAAATAAAGGTGAGAAGGAGAGCCAGAGGCACCGGGGAGGAGCAGAGCCCGGAGCCCTCTGCATCCCTGGAGCTCCCAAAGCCGCCGGGACCGAGCCTGGGGGGGAAAGTGGGATGGGGTAATGGGATGGGATAATGGGATGGGATGATGGGATGGGATGGGATAGAATGGGATGGGATGAGAAGGGAAGGGATGGGATGGGGTGGAATGAGATGGTATGGGATGATGGAATGGGATGATGGGAAAGGATGGGATGGGATAGGATAGGACATGATGGGATGATGGAATGGAATGGGATGGGATGAGATGTTGGGATGATGGATGAAATAGGATGATGGATGGGATGAGATGAAATGTTGGGATGATGGGAAGGGATGGGATGGGATAGGATAGGATATGATGGGATGATGGATGGGATGGGATGTTGAGATGATGGAATGAGACGAGATGGGATGGGATGAGGGGAGCTTGTCCACAACTCAACCATGCCAGAAGGAGAAGGGGTTTCAAGGCTGCTTTCCCCCTCTGGCACCAAGGGAGGGTTTGCAGAGGCTGTCCCAGCCCAGGGGCTCCAGCACAGGCAGGGCTCTGCCGGGCGCCGCGGGAGGATTAAAGCAAAGCAAGCAGGAGGCTCGTCCAGCGAGAGACCCTTCCTGGCACGGGCTCTACATTCCATACATTCCTACCTTCTCGCAGGTAAATCTTTGAAGAAGAACCTTTTTTTTTTTTTTTTTTTTTTAAGTTTTTTTTGTCCTTTGCTTTTTTTTTTTTTTTTAGAAAAGTGCTTTGCTGGGTTCTGCAGGAGGGAGGGGTGCTCGCGGTTCGTTTTCCTCTTTTCGAGGGACAATTTCTCTCCCTGCACACAACGAACCTCCCCTGCTCTAGGAAGTGCTACTTTCAGTCACAAAGGTCAGGGTAAACACGTTTGTCAAATGTAAAGCAGTTTCAACTGTTTAAAGCACAACCATAGGGATGAGAGGAAAAAAACCAAAAAAAAACCAACCAAACAAAAAAACCAAGCACTTTGCAAGAATTAAATAAAGCATGTAATAAATACGAATCATAAACTTCTGTACACAGGAGTAAGGGTTTGGGTTTTTTCTTTTTTTTTCTTTTTTTTTTTTAATCATTTAATCAATATAAAAAAAAGTTTTTTTCTGTTTTGCTTTTGTTTTCAGTGCATCTTCTTCCTCTTTAAAATGCTTAACCCTTTCCTTTCTGCATCTCTCAGGCCCAGGATTACGCACACCTAAATGGCAAAAAAGACAAGGTCTAACAAACCCCCTTTCCAAAAAACTCTAAAAAAATATTCACAGCCTCAAACAGTTTTGTACATTTCAAGCAACAAAAGGTATAGAAAAAGGCACAAGTAACTGCATACATGTGGAGATAATACCAGACTGGGACAAAGAAAACCAGGAATTTTCCATGGGTTTGGTCATTCACTTAAGAGTGCTTCTTATGATTATACTAAAGGAAATAGTGTTGAAAATGTCTGTTGATTTTACAGAGGAAGCCTAAAGGTGGAACAGCCGGCGGAGGTTTAAGCACTTCCCGCGTTTTCATCCACCTTTCCGTGAGTTTGCCGCGGGGAGCGGGGCCGCGCCTGGGGGGCAGCGGGGGCGGCTCCGGAGGGGCTGTGCCTGGCCACCGAGGGGACGGCTGAGCTCAAAGTGCAGGCTGGTTCCGAAGGGCTGCTCGAGCTGCCCGATTGCTGCTTGCCCGTGCCTTTGGAGGGTTCGTGGCCGCCGGCCGAGGGCTCCTGGAGGCCGCCCGGGGCCGCCGAGGGCCGCGGCTGCTGCTCGGGGCCGGGCTCGGCCTCCTGCTCCGCCCGGAGCTCGCTAGTCCTCGTCTGCTCCTCCGGGAACCCGCCGGCCGCCGGCCGCTCCGGGGACAGCGCGTACTTGGACACCTTGGCCACGGGAGACACGGACTCCGAGGAGGGCTCCGGAGGGCTCGGAGGCGACCCGTCCGTCCTGGCGGCGCGGCCGGCTGAGGGCACGAGGTGTCCGGCTTGGAGGGCCAGCACAGGCCCGGGCACCATGCTGGGCCTGGCCTGCACCATCTGGATGCCCCCGATGGGGATCATGGGGTACGGGGTCCTGGCGAGGTGCTGCGAGTGCAGCGGGAGGTGGCTGAGGACGTTGTCCTGGCGGCGGCCGGAGGCGCGGAGGTCGTGCGAGGCCTGCAGCGGCCGGTCCCTCTGCTGTGCCGGGGAGAGAGAGCCGGGTCAGCGCCTGGGGCGGCCTCGGCACGGACTGGGCAATGCGGGGTTCGTTCGCATTTCAGGGAGCTCGGACAGCTGAGGGAGATGGGGAGCCCCTCAGGAGCCTTTAAGGTGAGGAGCGGCACAAGGCCACAGCGTTTCCCCTTCTGGGACAAACGTGCCCCGTGGTGTGTTGGGGCACAGATCCAGGGGTTTGGATCGTTATAAAATCAGAGGTTTGGTTGGTTGGAAGGGACATTTAAAGGCCACCTTGTCCAACCCCCTGCCATGGACAGGGATGTCATTAACTAGCCCAGGTTGTTCCCAGCCCCATGCCACCTTCCAGGGATCCAGGGGCAGCCACAGCTTCTCTGGGCGCCTGTGCCGGGGCCTCACCACCCTCCGAGTAAATAATTTCCTCCTCAGCTCTAGTCTGGATCTCCCCTCTTGTAGTCTAAAACCATCACCCCAGCTCTCAGAGCTGCCTCTGAAGCACTGGCAGAAGAGCCAGCGTTTGCTGCCAGCTGAGCTGCTTCGGATCCCTGTCAGTGCAGGGGGTTCCTGGGAACCCAGAATGAGGTTCTTTAACTATTTATTCATTAATTTATTTATTTTCACTGTGCTTTCCTAAAGCAGGATTGCACCCTTACAGCTGCTGAGTGCAGGGATGCTCCCAGTGAGAGGTGGAATCAACTCCAGCACACCCAGCAGTGGGTCCCCACCACCACCCTCACGGGGTGCTCTGTGCAAATCAGGGGTTCAGACCCTACATTTTACCTTTTCCTCTTTCTCTCTCGGTGCCTCCCATAGTTTCCTAACGTACATCATGGAGAGATATGTGGCTAAACAGAAAGGGATTAATTAGTGATAAATCCCTGCACAGGACTCCCAAGAAGAGGAAGCAACAGAAACTGAAATCGACTTTCAATTAAGATGGGGTTGGAGATAAAAGGATCCACTGGAGGGCACATTTCTTTGTAGGATTATGGGGAACAATTCCCTGATCCTGTGAGCTGGATCTCTGACGAGGTAGCAGAGGAAAGCAGCAAAAGAGAGCAGGAAAGAGAAAAAGGGAGAGCCACCAAAGGCAGTGTGTGCTGGGTCAGCAGTGACAAGCCCAAACACTGCTAAATGTCACTTATCCACAGGAAGCCTTGGCTAAATCACTTCAGGGATGCTGGGAAACCCCAAACAAGTATTTCAGTGGTGCAACAGTCACCACGAGGAGAGGCTGCCCTGAGCAAGGGCCAGTGGGAAGAGAGATGGTTGTGGTGACACTTGGCAGCGAGCCTGATGCTGGAACTGAGCTAAGATCATCTTCAAGCTCTGTTTGGGACCTGATTAACCCTCCTCTGGTCTTTCTGTCTCTTGTGGCCTTACCAGGAATGTTAATTTTGCAATTAAGGCCCAGCTGTCCATCATGCTGATAAAGGGGAATTTTTCCATTTGGGTTTTTGCTGTCGCTTTGGAGGCACATGGAAAAGTAACAGTGGTGGCTCTGAGTGCAGAAAAGGAGCAGGAATACAAAGCCAAAAGGTAAATGTGAACAAAGGAGATGAAAGGTGGGAATGGCAGACAAACAGGGCTGAAAACATTGTCTCCTACTGTGGGTTTGGGAGCTGAGGGGATTTGCTGCAAGCAGAGGCAGCGGGAAGTTGTCCTGACAGAGGAGTTGAAGGATGAGGGTTCCCAGAGCCCTGAGATTCACCACAAGAAGTGAATTGACAGGAAAAGGAAACAACATTAAAGGAAGCCAAGGTTTGGACCTAGAATAAAAGAGAGTCTCTGAGAAGGTGAGACAAAGACTCAGAGTAGAAAGGAGGAGGAAGGAAGCACCACAGGACAGAGAGGTCTGGAGAAGCCCTGGCTCAGCATCTGGGGTGGCAGGGGCTCTATAAAGGCCTCTCTCCCTCCCCAGGGCAGTCCCTGAGGGCTGGAGTCTCTCCCCACAGAGAATGGATCTCACGTTCATCAGCACAGCTGACAGCAGAGCCAGGAAATCCAGCAGGAATGGGCAACATTCCACCAGACCCCACATCAATCTGCAGCACTGCGAGGAACAGGCAGTTTTCCTTTACCCACAGGATTTGATTTGTCCAGCAGAGAGATTAAATAATGTTCTGGGCCCAGTGGGAAACCCCTCTCTGTGCTGAAGAGAGAAGCGAGATGAAATGAGAGATGTCCAAACAAACATTTCTCAGCAGCTCATGCAGCAGAGCTGGCTGTGGGTGGACACGGGGCTCAGCCAGGGCTGCCTCAGGTCTCTGAGCCGTGGAAAATGGTCACAGCTCCACCCCAGCCAGGGAAACCTCAGGGATGGGAATGAAATTCCCAGGAACGAAAAGGCTCTTAGTGGCGATTAATCATTAAGAGGCTGTCCTTGCTGATTGTCCCAGCAGGACTGGCTGGCTCAGGAGTGGGAATAACCCCTTGGAGAAGGGATAACTTTTATTTCTCTCCAACTGAGAAGGGCAGTTTAAACGGGTGCCAAACCCACTGCTGTCCCCTGTCCCTGTTCTCTGGGTCACCTGTGACAGTGGTTACGGAGTCCCTGTGCACTTCTGTATCACAGCCTTCACCAAAAACCGCCTCAGAGACCACCCTGTGGGGACCAGAGGGCAGCAGGGCACTGCACTTACCAGCTTGGACTCGTAGAGCTGTAAGTTTTTGCCAAAGAACCTGTGAGGTAGAGGCATCGAAGAGAATATCCCGGGCTGGGCTTGATATGAGCTTGGAACTTTGTCCTCTGCCGATTTGCTAGTGCCAGGCGAGTCCTCTTTGCCAGGCGGTGGATACCTGGAGAGCTCCAAGCAGCCTGGAGACAAGACTTTCTTCAGGGAGAAGTACCTCAGGGATGCCATCTCTCTGCTGGGCGACGAGTGCCTGGCGGGGGACACTTCTCCGTCTGGGGGGAGGGCCGTCCTTGGGGACAACTCCCTCCGGGGGGACACGTGCCTGCTGGGCGACAGCTCGAGCCTCGGGGACACACATCTCAGGGGGGACGCCTCCCTCCTGGGGGAGAGGCGCTGGCAGGGGGACAGAGCCCTCCCCGGGGACAGGCACCGCAGGGAGGGCAGCTCCGCCGTGGGGGAGAAGCGTTTGGGGGACGTTTCGTTTTTGGTCAGTAAGTGCTTCCTGGCTATCATTGGTCTGCTGCTGCCACCCCCTCTGCCACAGTCCTGGCTCGGGGACCACCTTTTCCTCGGGGAGGTGTCTTTGGAGGTCGACAGGTCCATGGCCAGGGACATCTGTGGCCTGGTGACAGACTCTCTCTCAGCAGGAGCCAAGCGCTCGGTGGAGGTCAGAGCTGGTCTCTGGAGGCTCAGGAAGCTGTGGCACACAGCAATGTCACTGCTGTCTGCTGACCACTTGCTCTCCAGCCCTGAGGAGGAGGAGGAGGAGGCCTGCTGGCCTTCTTCCCCTGCTTTCGGGGTGCTGGGAGCAGCTTCTTGAGCTGTGGATGTTTCGGTGCCTTCCTCTGGAGAAGACGGGGAGCCCCCCGAGGGGTGCAGCAGGAGGGAGCCGTGTTTGCCTTCGAGCAGCTTCAGCGCTGGCTCCTCTTGGCTCTCCTCTTCCTCCTCGTCTTCCTCATCCTCATTGTCGTCATCGTCGTCAGATTCCTCGAGGTCTGAAAACTGGTGTTCCTCGATGGGCTCAGATCCCTCCCGCCCCTCAGAGTCCTGGAAAAGGTCTTCACTGGTTCCTGGGGGCAAACACAGAACAGAGAGTGTAAAACACACGCTCAGGAGCTATTTCTGTGCTAAATCTGCTCACTGAACACATGTGAGGGGCTATTTCTGTGTTAAATTTTCTACCAAACACATGTAAGGGGCAATTTTGGTGTTAAATCTCACCAAACACATGTTCAGGGGCTATTTCTGTGTTAAATCTCCTCACCAAACACATGTAAGAGGCTATTTTTGTGTTAAATCTGCTCACTGAACACATGCAAGGTGCTATTTCTGTGTTAAATCTCCTCACCAAACACATGTTCAGGGTCTATTTCTGTGCTAAATCTGCTCACAAGCTCCAAGGGCACCAGAGGAGAGAGGACCCGGCTGCTCCTGGGTCTGGTCATCTCCTGCTGTCTCGCCCTCTCTGCCAGCTCCCCTGCTGATGATCCCAGTGGATCCCAGTGGATCCCACTGTACCCCAGTTTCAGTTCCAGCTCTGTCAGCATACACAGCCCCAAGTCCCTGCTGGGCACCTGCCACACTCTTTATTCACTTTATTTGCTCTAAATGGCAAAAAACAAAACCCTTTAATAGATAGAACAGCAGCACTTTCATCCTTCAGTGGGGTTTGGTGATTATTGTTTTGAATGGTGGCTCCAGAATATCCACAGCTGCCACTACCCCTACATGTTGAGCCTTTTCCTGCCCAGATTTCCTGACAGATAAACATCAGCAAGGCAGGTCTTCTGCTAAAAATCAAACAGTGGCATGGAGGGAACCTCTGTGGATGTTTCCTGGGTAGGATAAATCCCAGCTGTGGGTCAGATGCTTCTGTGGGGCAGAGGGTTTGGGGCTTTGTAAATCAGAGCCTGTAGGCAGTGAGGCTAAAAGAGCCTATTGTAAAGGGGTTTAAATATTTCTATATTTAAAGGCGGGTTAAAATACATCTCTGTGCCGCTTGAAGGGCCAGCAGGAGCTTTCTGAGCTGGGCACCGAGATTTCACTGCCCAGAGAACGATCAGCTTTTCCCGTGTCGGGTGTGCAGAGCTGCGGGCAGCAGGGACAGCCCGGCCCGGAGGGAACAGCCGCTGGATGTCACTGCAGCCCAGCAGAGAGACACTGCCACCTCCCCGGCTCCGGAGGGGCGGGAAGTGTCCGGGTGTGCCCAGAGATGGAGCAGCGCTGCCGGGAACACACCCGGATCCCGGGCCGGCAGCAGGGCCCGGCCGGGCTGTGACAGCTGAGTGTGACACCTGAGTGTGACATCTGAGTGTGACATCTGTGTGTGACACCTATATGTGTGTGACAGTGTGTGTGTGACACCTATATGTGTGTGTGACTCCTGTGACACTCGTGTGTGACATCTGTGTGTGTGTGACACCTGTGTGTGTGTGACACCTGTGACACTCGTGTGTGACACTCATGTGTGTGTGTCACCCGTGTGTGACACCTGTGTGTTATACCTGTGTGTGTGTGACACTTGTGTGTGACTCCTGTGTGTGTCACCTGTGTGACACCCATGTGTGACACCTGTGTGTGTTACACCTGTGTGACACTTTCGTGTGACACCCGTGTGTGACAGCCATGTGTGACACCTGTGTGACACCCGTGTGTGACAGATCCCAGCCCTGCCCGCCCCTTCTCTGGGCTCAGCCTGGGACACTGCTCCTGCTGTCCCCAGCCTGCGACAGTCCCCACCCAGAGCTGTCACCGCCAGCAACGCCAGTTGCAGGGGACATTGAAAAGTCCAGTTTGGTTTATTTGGACTGCCAGGCCCTCACAGGTGACTGCTCCTGAAGCGTTTGGCATTCCCAGTCACGTGGATTTTCCCATGGCTGATGATCCAGCCCCAAGTCTCCTGAAACTGGAAATGGAAAGGAGCTTCTCATCCCAGTTCACAGTGATTATCCAGCCCAGAGCTGCCTGGGACTAGAATGAAACTGCCAAGAGAAAGGAGTTTCCCATCCCGGTTCAGAATGATTATCCAGCCCAGAGCCTGCCTGAAACTGCCAAGGGAAAGGAGTTTCCCGTCCGGGTTGCACAGAGCCTGCAGCGGTCCCTGAGGGCAGAGCTGTCCCAGCAGCTCCGTGGGGAGGCTCCTGGCTCACACCGTGCCATCCTCCCCGCTGCCGGGCCCGGGCTGTTTGCAAACTCCCAGAGGAGCTGAGCTCAGAACAAATATTATTCCAAACTCCCAGCTGTAGGCTGAGCCCTGCATATTTCCTGCCTGGAACAGGAATGCGTTTCACTGGCAGAGCTGTGAGCCAGGCCCTGGCTCTGGGTTTTTGGGCTTGGGGACAGACGGGAGCTGTGCCTTGTGCTGGTGCTCTCCTTTCTTTGCCCCAGCTGGGACAGAGCAGGGTCAGGGGTCAGGAGCGAAGGGAAAGTGCAGCCAGCCCCAAACTGAGGAGCTGTTTGCGTTTTGTCACCGCAAATTCCAGCCAGGGAAACATCCCAGTGAGTCCTGGGACAGCCCCAGGGAGTTGCTTTGGCCTCCTGACACAATCCCAGCAGGCAGGGCCAGAGCTCAGGCCTGAGCCCAGGCTTCCAAAATTCATCCTGCTGAGCTCATGGGGAGAGAAAGGGCAGGACAGGGAGGGAGGAAGGAGAGAGGGAATTAGTGGGAATGTGTCCTGCTGACAGCTTTGTCTGAGGTTGCATCTCATTCCACGTCTGTTATTTATTCTCCCCAACTGGTACCACCCCACGGAGCCCAGCCCAGGCAGGAGTGAGGAATTATGTTCCAATCTCCTTTTATAGTAACACCCCTTGCTTTCTGCTGCCCCTTAAATAGAAATACAAACAATCAAGTGAAATACAACTCCGGTTTAAAATAATCCAGGGAGTTTTAGGAACGGCTGCTCCCTCCCCGCCTTCCCCAGGGGAAAGTGCAGTAACCTTCCTGCGCTGCTCTGTGTCACATGGAAATTGGAGCCTTTTTTATTATAATTGTAATTATTATTATCAAATTAAAGCAGCCCGTTTAGTTCTTGTTCTGAGCCTCCTTGCAAGGAACAGAGAGGACACAGGGGAGGGCTCTTTGCACCCTGAGAGCAAGGCCTGTGATCACAGCTGGGATCTCGGGTTTCTCAGGCACCTTTCTGCCATTTCTGTGTCATTTTCTCATCCATCCAACCGGCCCCAGCCATTAGGGGACAAAAAATCCCATTTTCTGCCTCTCTCCTTGGCTGCTGTATTTAATATTGACATTTGTGAGCAATGGACCTCTCTGCTCGTGGAGCAGAATATTCCAATTGCCAGCAGAAGTCCAGTGTTGGTTTAACCAAGGGGGAGAGAAGCTGGGAGGGAAGGTTTGGGAAGGTTTGGGAAGGTTTGGGAAGGTTTGGGAAGGTTTGGGAAGGGAAGGTTTGGGAAGGTTTGGGAAGGTTTGGGAAGGTTTGGGAAGGTTTGGGAAGGTTTGGGAAGGTTTGGGAAGGGAAGGGAAGGGAAGGGAAGGGAAGGGAAGGGAAGGGAAGGGAAGGGAAGGGAAGGGAAGGGAAGGGAAGGGAAGCTCCTGTGAGCCCATCCCTGCCCAGAGCAGCTTTGTGCATCCCCCCTGTACAAACACACAGGGGCTCTGCAGCAGTGGCAGCAGCAGATGGGCTCTGGGCACTTCTGTCATTCCAAAGTCACCCGGAGTGCTGCACAAAGTCCCGACAGCCCAACACATCCCAGGGGCAGCTCTGCAGGAACAGCATCTTGAGGGGAGACTTTCTCCAGAGCCAGCGGTGTCCAACCGCCCCTGCAGCCCCAGGCAGGGAGGGACAGTGATTTAGTGATGGCACTGCCTGTGTGTGACAGTGTCCCTGTGCCACTGCCTCTGTGTGTGACACTACCCATGTGTGACACTGCCCATGTGTGACACTGCCCGTGTGTGACACTGCCCATGAGTGACACTGCCCATGTATGACACTGCCCGTGTGTGACACTGCCCTGTGTGTGTGACACTGCCCATGTGTGACATTACCCATGTGTGACACTGCCCATGTGTGACACTGCCCGTGTGTGACACTGCCCTGTGTGTGTGACACTGCCCATGTGTGACACTACCCATGAGTGACACTGCCTGTGTGTGACACTGCCCGTGTGTGACACTGCTCATGTGTGACACTGCTCATGTGTGACACTGCCTGTGTGACACTGCCCCTGGCTCCTCCAGGGCATGGCAGGGACACCCTGGGACACCAACCAGGACCTTGCCATGCCACACCTCCTTGTCTGCTGGGAGCACCTGCCCAGAACTGAGCAGGACAGACCCCGCCCATCCCTGCCCCACCAAAACCTGAGACATGCACAGGACCAGAGCCCCTGGAGCTGGAAATGTCCTCTGCAGTCACCAACCCCAGCAAGGAACCAGAGGCTCACACCTCCTGTGGATGCAGCTCCCAGCATGGTCCCACCACTTCCAGAAACCCCTGGAAGGAGCCCAGGGGGGACAGAAGTGTCCCCATCTGTGGCAGGATGTCCTGCAGGGCAGGGCTGTGCCCTGGCTGGATCCTGCCCCTCTCTCAGCACCCACTGCAGCTTCAGCAAGGGGAAGATTTTACCTTCTTCGGCTTCCAGATCCACCAGTGAAGATACCAACACGCCCAGCTCCTGACATTTTTTGCTGTGGGCCTTTGACTTCATGTGTTTAGTCAGATTCCCTGAAAAGAAGCAGAAAATATAGTTCACTCAAATGTGGCTCCTTTATTTCCACCTTCTTTTCTCCCCTTTTTTTTTTTTTTTTCCTTCTTTTTTCCTTTTGCAAGCTCACCAATCACAAGTCAAAACTCTCTGCGATCCAGACCAAGGTCCCTGACTGTCCCCAAGTTCCTGCTCACTGCAATCCCCCGTGACACGAGGCCAGGTGCCCCGTTCCCTCCCTTCGCTGCTGCCCTGGGCACAGGAGGAGGTGCTGGAAGGGCTGTGGGACCTTTCAGGTGTTGTGCAGCCTGGAAAAACAGTTGAGGCATGATTTTGGGGCTGGGGGAAGAAAAGGCCTGGGCTGCTTTCAGCTGTGAGGGTGAAGCAAATTAAAAATGGTAGGAAAGAAGGGATGGGAAACACATCCCAATGTGGCACCAAATCCAACCTCATCTCAACAGCCCCCGGAGGGGAGAAGCCCCTCAGCACCACAGGGCAGGGCACTTCTACCCTGGAAATGTTCCAGAAAAACATGGATGTGGCACCTGGGGACGTGGGGCAGTGCTGGTTGGGCTGGGGGCTCCTGGAGGGCTTTTCCAGCTTTAATAATTTTATGATTTTACAATAAAATGAGGGTTTGAAATGCCAACAAATGGGGAAATCCCTAAATTCTCATTTACCCCCCAAAAAAGAATGGCTGAGATGCTCTGGAAGCATTCCAAAAACACGTGGGTGTGGCACCTGGGGACGTGGGGCACTGCTGGTTGGGCTGGGTGATCTTGGAGGGATTTTCCACCTTTAATGATTTTATGATTCTACAACAAAATGAGGGTTTGAGCTGCCACAACAGGGAAAACCCCTACATTCCCATTTTCCCCAAAAGGATGGCTCAGGTGCTCTGAAAACATTCCAAAAACACGTAGATGTGGCGTTTGGGGACATGGGGCACTGGTGGTGGCTGTGGCAGTGCTGGGGAAAGGCTGGACTTGGATGATCTTGAAGGGCTTTTCCAGCTTTAATGATTTTATGATTCTACAACAAAATTGCGGGTTTGAGCTGCCACCAGCAGGGGAAAACCCTACATTCCCATTTTCCCCAAAAAAGGATGGCTCAGGTGCTCTGGAAGGCACCAAAGGGCCGGGCCAGCTCAGCTCCTGGAGCAGGAGGAGCCTTGGACACCCTCTGGAATTCAGAAACCTCCAAATGAGGTTCAGAAACCTCCCAATGAGGGTTGCTGGGGGCCAGGGTGGGCAGAGCAGCCCCTGGCGGAGGGAGAACAGGATGTGTGGGGTCACTAGGGGCTGCTCTGGGGTAACTCCTGGGCGTCAGAGGCCACCTCTCTAATTCCACCTCCCAGATTCCAGGCAGGTTAATTAGACACTAATTAACCCCACTGATAGCCCAGGGAAATGCTGGACAAAGGAGAGCGTTTCCTGGAGGGGGAAAAGCAGGCAGGTGGAGCAGACAAGAAGATGAAGGGTAGGAGAATTAAAGCAATAAAAATGTCCCATTTTCCCTTTTTCCTCTCCCACAGCTCTTCCTAAAACCCCAGAGTGTGATTTGGAGGGACTTTAAACCCCATCCAGTCCCAGGGCAGGGACACCTCCCGCTCTCCCAGGGTGCTCCAAGCTCTGTCCAGCCTGGCCTGGGACACTGCCAGGGATTTGTGGGCTGAGGGGATGGTGAGAAGGAGCCTGGGTCCTGCTGAAGGAGAGTTTGCATTTCCCTGCTGTGCCCCCAGCTTTGCTGGAACTGACACCTGAGGGCACTGAGGAGCACCAGGCTTGCTTTTCTCACCAAACATTTTTTTTAAAAAGATGGAAAAACAGAATTCTCCCACTTTATTACAACCTCCAGCGAGGCCTGAGGTCTGCAGTGCAAAGTCCACAGTCCTCTGAGCCTCTCCTGCTGCTGCTCTGGACATCAGGGATAAAAAAGCCACTGTTCACTGGAGCAGAGCATTTCCCGTGGTGCCCTCACCTCTCAGAGTGCCACAACCACCCAGCTGCCACCTTGATTTCTCCTTAGCCCATGAATTATTTATTTCAGCCCGTTTTATACAGAATGGAGCAGCTCCAGCAGAAAAGACCACGAGAGACAAAGGCTGACTCTGTGTATCAGACACCCCTGAGGAGGATTCAGGGGATGTTTAATAACTGGAATGCAGCAAAACAGCTGCAAAGAAGAGAGATTTATTATTTTTAAGGCTGGTGTTTAACTGCCCTTGGTCAGGACACTCAGGTGTGAGGATGAGGCCAGCCTGGCCCAGCTCCCTGCTCCAAATCAGAGCCTCTTTCTCCACCCCAAAACAGGAGTTTTGTCGTGGCCCAAACCCGCCCTGTGAGGCAGGAGCGTGTTCTCACGGACTCCTCTGCTCCCAGTCAATCACCATGGCCTGAAAATGAAAAAAAACCCTATCCACAGTCCCAGCTGTGGCCTCATGGAACTGGAATTTCATTTTGGAAGTGAAAACCAGTGAAAACACAGCCTGAGTCAGTGTGCTGCAATCCGCACTGTGCTGCTGCCTGTCCAGCTCACACCTCACAGCCCTGCTGCCAGAAATGCCCCATCCCTGCAAAATCCCTGCAGAATCCCTGCAAAATCCCTGCAAGATCCCTGCAAGATCCCTGCCTGGAGCCTCTCCACGGGCAGCAAACAGCAAATCAGCCCGAGGCAGTGCCCACTGTGGGGACCCCTGAGTGGGGAGGGGACACTGGGGACATCCTCAGCAGCGACCCCAGCCCCAAAACCAGCCATAAATCCTCAGTGCCACCAACACCACAGCCAGCCTTGGGGGCAGCAGGAGGGGACAGCAGGAATTACTGAGCAGAAGGAGCTGTGCAGTGCCATGATTTGGGCTCAGCTCCTCTGAGGTCACCGTGGCCACCTCAGGGGTGTGCAGAGGACACAGCAGTGTCCTGTCCCTGTGCAGCTGCAGGACCTGTCCCTGTCCCTGTCCATGTCCCTGTGCAGCTGCAGGACCTGTCTCTGTCCCTGTCCCTGTCCCTGTCCCTGTCCCTGTCCCTGTCCCTGTACAGCTGCAGGACCTGTCCCTGTCCCTGTCCCTGTCCCTGTCCCTGTCCCTGTCCCTGTCCCTGTCCCGCTGCAGGACCTGTCCCTGTCCCCGAGCCCTCCTGCCCCTCTCCTGGGGCTCAGCACCCTCTGGCGTTGCCGAGCTGTGCCGGGAGCCCCCGGTGCCACCTCCCTTTGTGTTCTGTGTCCCCGGGCAGGGCGGGGTGTGGCTCCTGTCCTCCTGTCCCAGCCCAGGCACTGCCAGCCCCAGTGCCGACAAACCCACCCCAGACACCGAAGCACCGGCTCGTTCCAAGCTTTGTTTCCTCCCCCTCCAACTCCTTTTCTCTCTGCTCTGTCTTTGCCTCCATCCCCCTTGGTCAGACCAGGGAAAGCTGCTGGCCAAAATCCTCCTGCAAAGCTCTGCGTGCAAATTTCGTTTGGGAGAAATCCCAACAAAAATCCCGACAAAACCCAGAGATGCTGCATCCTTTCAGAGAAGGGAGACTCAGCGGGGCAGATCCTCATCTGCTCCCTCCGCGGGGTTTTAAAGGAAATTAAAAGCTGGAGGCTCCTTTCCACCGGCTGAGTGATCATCCTGGGAGCAATCTGGAGGACGAGGGTATTTATCTGATCAGGGCTCTTCTTGCAGTTTGTGTGGTTTTTTAGACCCCTTAATTAACGCTGGCAGGATGAAACGCTGGAGTCCTTCCTTGGGCAGATTTCCAGTAAAATCAACACCACTCTGCCTCAGTGAAAGCTGCATCTGAATCCTCCCGCAAGGGAAGACTCACAGCTACTTGTTGCCTTGCAGAGTTCTGGCTCCCGAGTTAAAAAAAAAAGGGAAAAAAATAAAGAAAAAAAAAAAAAAAAAAAAAAAAAAAAAAGAAAAAAAAAAAAAAAAAAAAAAAGAAAACCACCCAGCATTGCTTCCTTGGAAACCATGGAAAAAACATCTTGGAGGGAGCAAGAGACACCAGCAGGGAGGCTGGATTTAAATAGCAGAGGAATTACACTGAACCCCAAGCAGGTAAGTGCTCCTTATTGGGGATTGTTCACCAAAAAAACCCAATAAACTGGCTATATTGAAAAAAAAAAAAAAAAAAAAAAAGCCCGAGGAATTCTCGGGAATTGTGAGGCCACAGGAGGAGCAGAGGCAGCAGGAGCACAGCTCCCATTACGCCTGCCCAGAACTATGTGCTCCAGCTGCTGGGAGGTCTGACTGGGCACTCAGAGCAGTGAAACACACGGGTGCTTTGGGGGAAGCTGTGCCTCGAGCCTCCCAAAAGCACCCAAAGCAGCTTAATAGGGACTAGAAGTGATTTCCCTGTTAAATTCCATGAGGAAAATTGATTTTTTTTTAAAATTTTTTTTTTTTGGAAGAGCCATTATCTTATTTTCAAGGTGACAGAGTTAAAGCAGAAGGTGGGAGCTGAAGTCTTGAGATTCCTGGGAAAAGGATCCTGTCTGTGCTGGGGCTGCACCATCCCTTCTATCCCTACTGTTAAATCTGATCAATTCAGCAAAAAATAACCCCCCAAAAAACCCAACAAATGACCGAGTGCAGGAGACACGAACAGCCAGAGCTTCTCAGGATTAACAATTGTCACATTCCTCTTTGAAAATAATTGAAAGGAGAGGAGAGCAGCAGCGTCTCTGGGAGTAGGAGCCAGGCTGGGAGAGCTGGGGGTGCTGCCTGGAGAGGAGAAGCTCCAGGGAGAGCTCCGAGCCCCTGGCAGGGCCTAAAGGGGCTCCAGGAGAGCTGCAGAGGGACTGGGGACAAGGGCTGCAGGGACAGGAGCCAGGGAATGGCTTCCCAGTGCCAGAGGGCAGGGCTGGATGGGAGATTGGGAACTGGGAATTGTTCCCTGGCAGGGTGGGCAGGGGCTGGGCTGGAATTGCCAGAGCAGCTGTGGCTGCCCCTGGATCCCTGGCAGTGCCCAAGGCCAGGCTGGACACTGGGACACTGGGAGGTGTCCCTGCCATGGCACTGGGTGGGATTTAAGGTCCTTCCAACCCAAACCATTCCAGGATTCTGTGCTCTCACCAGGAGATGCCCTCACACACAGAGAACCAGCCATAACTGATACTCTGTGTCCCAAATAAATCCCTGAAACAGGTTTTATGTGGGATTTAAATAGTGTACAGGCCTTGATTTCGGTCTTGGTGTGGAGCTGATGTCCCCAGGTGAGACTTTATGAGGAGGAAAGCTTTAATTTACAGAAGTCATTGAGCAGAGGAGGTCAGATTTTTTAAAAAATCGATTATTATCTTTGATCCTTAGTGACATATCGATTAAAGGAGTGAATTTGCCCATGCAGCCTGCCCGTGTCCACACAGGCTATGGAATATCAGCCTCCTCCTGGATCAGACCAGGCTCCTGCATCAGCCAAAAGCTGATATTCCAGAAAGCTGCCCAGGATCTGCACATTCCCAAATGCTGCCAATGAGCAGAATTCCCACTGAGGCTGAGGCTTTATTGGCTGCACTGGCTACAGAAAATACCAGAGAATATTTCACTGGAAGTCACCAGTCCTTTGCTCCCAGCCCTGATTCCTGGATTTTGTTTCCCTTTCCCTGGAGAGTTCCAGAGTTCCTTTTTCTCAGTGTTTCATCTCCTGGCTGGATCATTGGGGCATTTTCCTGGCCTCACATTCCATGGGATGTCCAGGGAGGGAATCCCTGAGGATCACTCTGTCCTCACCCCAAGGGAGGTTTGTGATGTCCCAGGGAACACACTCAGTGACTCCCCAGAGATGCTCAGCCCCTGGATGGGCCCCAGCCCTGGGGATATTTTGGGAATGTGTCCATCCCTGTGCCCTGCTCTCCCAGCAGGGAATTCTGACAGAGTTTTCCACCAGCTGGACCCACTCTGCACTTCCCAGAGGCGGCTCAGGCTGCTGGAGCTGCAAGAAAAATAAACTGGGCAGCCCTTTAAGGGCTGGGGGGGGCTGCATTTGATACACTTAATTGAATATATTCACTATATTCACATGTGCAGTACCCTCAGTGCTGTCAGGGGCTGATTTAAGGAACTGAAAATGAATTTATTGAAGGCTCTGGCTGGGGCCACGGGGCAGTCTGGTGTCTGGGAAGTGTGAGTGGCCCAGGCTGTGTCTCAGCCAGCAGGCACCGTGACCTTTCCACAGCTCCTTTTAAATTAAAGTGAAGCTCCTCGTCCCTCCTGACCTCCAGGCAGCAGCATCCACTCAGAGCTGTTCCTTGCATTCTGTGCAGAAATCCTGAGGAAAGTGGGAGCCATCAGGATGGGAGAGGGTGATGTGAGTCTGAGGGAGGACAGAAAATAACTGGAAAAAGGGAATTAATGTGCCAGCACTGCCCCTCGTCCCAGCTCACCCCGAGCAGCTGCCAGAGAGGGGAAGGGGAAAGCTCTCCCCGACCTTCCTGAAAGGGAAAACAGCTTTTTCTTCATTTCCTTCCTGCCCAGAGAACAATGCAGAAGCTGCTGAACCTCCTTTACAGACCCTCTTGGAGGCCACAGTCACAAAGCTCCGCCGCAGTGGAGGGAGAGACACCTCGTTAAAGAGGCACCTTCAGATCTGCTCCAGAAACACCAAATCAAACAAATCTCCACAAAGCAAAATCTCCGAGGCTGTTGTTCCCATCAGCTAAGTGAGCACACACACAAAAACAAAAAATGAAAAAAAAAAAAAACCCACAAAAAAAACCAAAAAATTAATCTCACAGATCTGCTTTAAAATAATAAAAAATAAATCTTCCCTGCAGTTCTGTAAGCCAAAAGAACAGATTTACTTCCAGTGACAGAAAGGCACAAAAAGCAGACAATTGGTGAAGATGGGGAAATATTTAAAGCATTTTAAAGCAAAAGTTTTCCCAGTTCTTGGAACACGGACATGGATTTTCTAGAGTGGGAGGGGTGGGGGGTGAGGTACATTTTCACCAGATAAAGCTCCTCATTAAAAATAATAACAATAATAAACCCCCCATTTAACTGCTTCCAGCCTACCCGAGAGTTTAGAGCATTAGATCATGTTGGAGAGATCTACCCCAGCCAAAAGGAAGCCAGCTCCACAGACCTCCCCCTGGAGCTGATGCTGAAGGCTAAAATTAACTCTGGAAAGCTGATTTCTAAAAAAGCCCCGGGTCTGGTGGTTGTTTTTTTTTTTTTTTTTTTTTTCTTTTTTTTTTGTGCAAGTGCAGCCCTGCAGGAGGGAGAGCTGCAGCTTCTGCATTCTGCAATCCCGGGGCTGCAAACCCACCCGGCCCAGGGAGGAGCCAGGGCCCAGACAAACCCCTCCAAAAGGAGCTGGGAAACGCCAGTTCTGCAGAGCCCCTGCTCCTCTGGGCCGCTCTGCTTATGAACCAGAGTTTGAAATTGCTTTAAAAAATAATCCCTGGCAGGGGCATAAGGAAAAAATGGATTTTCCTTCTGCCCTTGCCGGTGATTTTTTTAAGCGATCTCAAACTCTCGTTGGTAATAACTCTCCATCACCAGCTGATGCTTTTATCAACACGCACAGGGCTTTTATCCCCACTATTCAGAGCTCCCCCAAACAGCTTTTCTCCCATTTCTGGGCAGCCTGAGCACACCCCAGGGCTCTGCCCGTCGGCCCCTCCCAGCAAAGAGCCGTCCTCATGCAATTCCAAGTCACCATCATGCAACTCTTTATCCATAAACCCCCGACCCGGGGGAAGTTCTGCCCATTCCATGCATCCATAGGCAAATGGACACTTTGCCATTCAAATCCCAACAAAGTGTTGATGATTTTTTTTTGGTCGTGTGGAAGGAAGCATTTCCATACTCCCTTGCCCATGCCAAGCGGAAGAAGGGAAGTGTCTGTTGGCAAATGTGCAGCCAGAGCTGACAGATCCTTCAAGGAGCAGAGATGAAGAGCAAAAAGCAGCCAGAGAGGTGGTGGGGAGGATGGTTTGATCCCAGAGTCCTGGGCCAAAAGCCCTCCAGAAGCATGGTGGGAGTGGGGTGAAGTGATGGGAGAGGCCGAGAGGGTTCAGCTCTCCAAGGGAAACCTCGGAACGAAGTCAAAGCAAGAGGGGACGAGAAAGGAAATGAATCAGAGACAGCTCCAGGATGGGAGGGAGAGGAAGAACCGTCGCTTGAATGTGCAGCATGAGAAATCTGGCCTCCAACCCAGTATCACTTCCCGTTGTCCCCCAGCCCCAGTGAGCACCAGCACGTTGTCACCCAGAAATCCCCGCCAGCCTTCCCAGCAAAGCTCCAGGCACTGCCCAGCCCGAGTCCCCCACTCTGGTCACCTCCCTGGTCATCCTCTGTCCCCTCTGGGCCAGCACACGTGCCACTGAGCACACAGCAGCCCTCCCCACACCCTCACTGTGCCACTGCCAGGTGACACCAGCTCCTTCTGGGGCGCTGGACCCTCCCGGCTGTGTCACCCTCTGAGACTGATGGAGCTACAGACAACGGGTGTTTTACAACGTCCTGGGCTGGAGGGGACCCACAAGGATCACCCAGTCCAGCTCCTGCCTGGGACAGTCCCCAGAATCCCCCCATGTGCCCAAAAGCATTGTCCAAAGCTCCCTGAACTCACTCACGGATCTGTCAAGCCGTAGCCAAGAATCTGAGCCCCACACTTGCTGCCCTATCCCAAGACTTGCTGCCACCAGAGATTTGTCCAACCCATGGTGCCAGAGTCCTGCAACAAGTTAAAGGCACCTGGGGCACCTCTGGCCCGTTTAGAAAGTCCCACTGCCCTTTTCTCCTGGAAAAGCCTTTTTGTTTGCACGTGGCGTGCAGCTCCTCACACCCTCCCTGAGGCCACGGCAGGGGACACCTGGTGGCACTGATGGCTCGATGTCTCGGGATGAAGGCCCTTAGGGGAGAAGGTCCATTGATGTGATACAGAGAATGTGGAAGCCACATGCAACTGCGGAGGATGAGGATGGGCAGATCTGGAGAGCACCGGCAGGAAAAGCCACCCAGAGCCTGGATCCAGGGGCTCAGCCAGGAGCCTGGAGCTCCTGCCCTCGCTCTGGGGTGGTTTTTTTTTTGGAAGCCCTGCCAGGGAAGCTGCATTTCAGGATTTTTTTCCCTTGGAGAAGCACAAGGAGGATGGCAGGGACTGGCTTAACGCAGAGCTGCTCCTCTCTGAACACACCAACCGATTTCCAACTCCCTCACCCCCTCCCTCCAACTCGGGGGCTTTGGCAGCCCCTGGGAACGCCTTCCCTGGCCCTATGGCAGCAGGCTGGCAGAGCAGTGAGCAGAGGAGCAGCTGGGAGCTGGCTGTGGCTTACCTTTGGTTTTAAAAGCAAAGTTACAGTACTTGCAGACGTACGGCCTGACGTCTGTGTGCGTGCGAATGTGTTTCTTCAGCATGCTGGGTTTCTTGCAGCGAATTCCACACTCCTCACAAACATACTTCCCTCTTCCACGGCCTCGCACATACACATACTCTTCGTTTGATTTGTACCTATGAGCAACAGGTGGCGTGATAAAGGGGAAAAAAGAAAAAAAGAAAAAGAAAAAAAAAAAAAGAAGATTCCCACCTCAACAGAAGAAGAAGAAGAAGAAGAAGTCACAACTTTGCTGGGTTAGTTCTGCAGCACCAATGTTAGTTATCGACACCACAGGTCTTGGTTGCTGTTTGGTAGCTCTGGGTGATTAGGCTAAATGTGAATTATCACCCAAAGCTCGTGCTCAGGTGCCTCCAGACGCCTGAGTCTTGTGCTGGGATGTTCTCCTGCCCTGCAGCTGCTGCTCTGGGCACACCCAGAGCCCAGAGCTCAGCTAAGTCACCGTGCTGATGTGCCCGTCCTCAAACAAAAACTGAGGCACCCAGGCCGGGCTGGACAGGGTTTATCCCTGGACAGGGTTTATCCTGGGCTGGACAGGGTTTGTCCCTGGAGAGAGTTTGTCCCAGCCAGGCTGGATAAGGTTTGTCCCAGCCAGGCTGGACAGGGTTTGCCCCTGGACAGGGTTTATCCCAGACTGGACATTGTTTATCCCAGGCTGGACAGAGTTTATCCCAGGCTGAGCTGGACAGGGTTGATCTCAGACCAAGGTGGGTTGGATAAGGTTTGTTCCAGGCTGGACAGGGTTTGTCCCAGGCTGGATAAGGTTTGTCCCAGCCAGGCTGGACAGGGTTTATCCCAGTCTGAGCTGGACAGGGTTGATCTCAGACCAAGGTGGGTTGGACAGGGTTTGTCCCAGGCTGGACAAGATTTATCCCTGGACAGGGTTTGTCCCAGGCCAGGCTGGATAAGGTTTGTCCCAGGCTGGACAGGGTTTGTCCCTGGACAGGGTTTGTCCCAGCCCAGCTGCCTCTCACTCACTGCCATTTAAACCATGCCCTGTCAGTGCCTGCAGGTGCTGGGAAAACACATCCCAGCCAAACCTCCTGGGACACAACCCAACCCACCAGGGCCGCAGCCAGAGCCACCTGAGAAGTCACTGCTGCCACCACCCCCCTGTGACCCCTGCACAGCCTGAGTGAGACACCCAGAACGGACACAGAGAGAGGACAACATCCTTTTCTCTTTTTTAAAAAATAAATAAATCATGCTACCACTACATGTAAACACTGCAGAGTCCAGGCTCTTTTATCTTTGTCACAAATTTAGGTTTACCCCAGAGAATGACATTGGTCATCCTTCCTTCCCATTATATATATTATATATATTTTTATTTAGAGCACAGGGAAGGCTGCAAGATGGGGGGGTTGAAAAAAACCCTCCTAAGACTGAGACAAATCTTTCAGCCTCCTGCTGCTCAGCAAATGAAGTCTGCAATTTCCTGTACTCGCAGCACAAGAGGAATAAGGTAACACAAAATTGCTCCCCTCAGATCTTAGGGAGGCCAAATTTTTGAAGCATGGCACTTCTTGCAAGTAATGTTTTTTTTTTTTCTACCTAGAAGGAATTAAGTCTGGTCTTCAGAAATCTCCAAACAACCACCCTGGAAAAAAAATCAGGCTGTTTAAAGCCTCTTAACAGGAGATCCAAAGGCATCTGACACCATCAGTCAGGTTTTAGTGTCTTCCCAGTGAAGCCCATTCCAAACCAGAAGGGTGAGAAAACAGCAGCCAGACTGAGGAGGAACTTGAGCAGAAACAGCTGCACTGGAATAGACTGACCACCTCAGGAAGTGAATATGTAATAAATACTAAAATCTGGGTATTTGCAATGTAGAAAAAACAAAAAAGTGAGTAAAAAAAACCCACACAAAGAGCCCGAATCCAGCCCAGAAGTGACAGGATGGGAAAGGCACGACCTGCAGAGGATGAGCCCATGGAAACTCCTCCCACCCTGCAAGGGTGGGGTTAGAAATGTGTGAGTAAAATTAAAAAATCGTCCTTAAACTATACCCTAAAAAACCCCTGATATAACCCATATACAATTATTAAAAAAAAAAAAATAATTAAAAAAACCCCCAAAATTTCACGGTTTACAAAATTCCCCAAACAACTACAAATTCATAACATAAAAGCCACTAAAAAACTATTTCTTATAACAATATCTCCATAAAAATTCTAAAAACCCCTCATCTCCCAAAAAAAAAGAAATATTAAAAACTTATATGACCCATATAAAATTATAAAAAAATGCTAAATACAAAACGCTACTTCATAGTTTGCAAAATTCCCAAACAACTACAAATTCATAACATGAAAGCCACCAAAAAACTATTTATTGTACCAATATCTCCATAAAAAATTAAAAAAAACCTCCTCTCCCTAAAAACTAATAATAAACTATTTTAAAATAGTAAAACTAACTAAAAATCACAAGTCTCATCTCTTAATATTGTCAGTAAAAAAGTAAACAGTAATATAAAAAAAGCCTTTTAAATTTTTCATTTTAATTCTTATTCTTCTTTTAGTGTTTGCTAATAAACCTATCTTTATGCCTTTTAAATTTAAACCCACTTTATTTTTCTTCTAATCCCATCTCACAAAAAAAGGTAAATAATGATAATAAACGCTCAAACCACTACACTAATTTTTTTAAAACCCCCAAATTAGCAAACATAAAACCACTGCAGTGGCACTGCAGGGATCCCTGGATCTCCCACACGTTTGGTTCCTTTCCCCCAGGATGAGTCCAGGGAATTCCAGCCCCGTGGGGTGTTTGGCGGAGCTGCAGCCCTGGTTTGTGCCTGAGGTGTTTTGGTTTTCTGAAATTCTTTTCCCAGGGAATTTTCTGTAAACAGGAGAAATGTTTTTATAACTGTTACTTTGTTATTAATTCCTTTCCCCAGGAGGGATTTCTCCTTGATGTCCCTCTGCTCTGACCAATGGGAGTGAAGAGGTTTGTCTTTGTGTCACCAATCCAATTGGTCTGTGTGAAATAGTATAAAGGGGAGACACATCCCAAAAATAGAGGAGTCATTTCAGCCTTCTGAAGATTGGAGTCTGTGTCATTGTGGTGTAAAACAGCGTCAGGGAGCTGCAGCTGAAATTTGGGATGATCCTCCAGGGTGCAGGGAGTGAGCTGGGATTAACCCTTCCCGTGCTGCAGTCCTGCCTGAGCCCCCTTGGATGTGGGAGGTGCTCAGGGGAAGATGAGCTGCTCCTGAGGGAAGGGGGTGAGGTCACAGGTTCAGTTTTGGACATGGATTAGTGAAAAGAGAGGAAATCTGGGTGTTTAAGCAGCCCCAGGCTGCACCAGGAGCATCAACCAGGTTTTGGTGTCCAGCCAAAACTGGAGGGACAGTTTGTGTTTCTGTCCTTCAGCATCACCAGCAGTGCTCCAGATCATCACCAGGGTCACCTGGTGCCCCAAATACTTTATTTTATCTGCTGTGACTTCAGTCCATTGTGCCATTCCCAACGATTAAACCCCCCCAAAAAACACTAAAAAACCAGCATCAAACCCCATCATCACAAGGTTCTCATTATCTGGCCAGAGGGGGCTGAGCTGGTGCCTGGAGAGCTCCCACAGTGCCCCAGCCTCCATCCCTCCATCCCAGTGTGCCCAGTTACCTCCATTTAACCCTAAAGGACCCCAGGGCACACCTTTGATAGGGATGGATGATTGTCAGTCAAAGGGGCAGAAGGAGCAGAAAGAACCAGGAATCCTGATTTTTTTTCTGCTCAGGCTTGTAGGGAAGGCTTCCCTCTCTGCCACCTTCCTACCTGTCAGTGTGCTGGGAATTTAAATCCTGGAACTGCTCCTTTACCAGCCTTGTACTTGCACTGCCCTTAATCCCAGCCTCCCATGGAAATGTTTTTGTGTCCCTTCTTCAGCCTCGTTAAAGCCACGGGGGCTGTGTTCAAAGGGACGAGGGGTTTAATCTGGAATTCAGCTTTGCACTTTGTCTGACACTCTGCAAGGCTTCAGATATTCCCCCACAGCTCCCCGAGACCACGGGGGAAACAGGCAGGGAGAGGGGAGAGAGAGGAAAAGCAAGTTAACCTCAAGGAATAGCAAACCACAGAGGGAGAAAGCTGCAGGTGACGGTGCCACCACCCAGAGAAGGCTCTGCAGATGCCATCTGCCTGCTCTGAGGGCTGCAATGGATTTATGACATCATTCCTTCAGTGTGATCCTGCTTTCCCTGCTCCTGTGCCCGTGTGATTTGCATCAGGAAGATAAATCAGGCACAGCTCACTCTGGATGAGCATTTACCCTGGCCATGAAACCTTCCCTGCTCCCCGAGGTTTGCTGCAGGCAGATCCTGTGAGTGCCTGCAGCCCTGGTTCCATGCCTGAAGGGTTTTGGGTTTTTTAAATTCGTTTTTAAGGGAATTTTCTGTAAACAGGAGAAATGTTTTTTGTAACTATACTTATTTCTTTTCCTAAGGAAAACTTCTTCTCGATATCTTTCTAGTCTGACCAATGTAATTAGAGAAGTTTGCTTTGGTTTCACCGAGCAGATTGGTCTGTGTAAAAGTATAAAAGGGAGACACACCCCAAAAATGAAAGGTCATTTTCAGCCTTTTGAATCTCAGAGTCTGTGTCGTTGTGATCTAAAACAGCATCAGTAGCCACAGCTGGGGTTTGTGGCAGCACATCTGGGCTTCTTTTCCAGAGCCCTGTGGAATTCATAATCCCGTGGGGAGCAACTCCCAGCCCCTGCAGGGCCACAGTCCCCTCAACACTGGGATCACTGGGAGCACACGGGGGTTCATTATTGGTCATTACGAGCCCAGACACTGATTTAGGGAACAGCCCTTCCAAACAGACACACACAAACCAAAACTCAGCTGTTTGATGTGTTTTTGAAAGCTTCCTTGGTGTGTCTCCTGCTGGCAAACTTTGGGCCAGCACTGCAAGCCCTTCTCAGGGCAGGAGGAACTGGCACAGCCTGGGCAGTGCTGGTGTCATCCCCGGCAGCACCAGAGACCTGATGGCCCAAAATCACAGGAAACCCAACAATGGGAAACCACAAACCTGGAGAAAGCTTTGTCTCAGCTCCTTCCCTCCAGTTGAAACCCAACCCCCTGAAGCATTTATTCCTTTGCAGCCTGTAGGAGGTTGAGTTCTCAGTATCTGCTGTTACAAATTCCTGGCCATCCTTTTTAGCCACAAACACTTTTTCTTTTTTTTCTTTTTTTTTTTTTTTTTTCCTCTCACTGCTGTGAGCCACATCCAAAATCTCCATGTGGCTGGAAACCACAGGATCAAACCTTGGACAGCCAGTGGGGAAGGAAGTTTGGTGGCTGGCAGGCAGGGAGGCAGAGCAGGTTTCTGGGGGACTCATTGCTCACTGGGCTGAATCACCCCTTCCCTCCTGCTTCTTTTCTATTTTTATTTATTATTTTTTTTTAATTCCACCAGGATTTTACCTTGCCTTGCAAAGGCTTTGCTGGTCACAGCCTGGGCACAGTGGTTACATTTTAATCACTAAGATGGAAAACCCTAATTCTGTGAATTTTCATGATTTGAAGCTCAATGCTGTATCAGAGAACACCCCCAGAGGCTTTCACAGCAACTGAAGGATTATTTCCTCGACTGGTTTTGACATTTGATGAAATCCCTTGTTTGCTTTTTGGATTTGGGGTGCACAGGCCCAGGACTGGGATATGTGATCCCTTGTCCTGAGCTGCTGGGTTTGCTTCCCTGTCAATGAAATGAGTCAAGCTCTGCAGTTGTTGCCTTGGGTGTCAGATTTTGGGTTTATTGATGGCACATTTCTTCTGTCACCAGGCTGCCCACTCCTCTGGCTTGGCCAAATCCTTGGGAACTTCCTGACAGGCTGCTCTGGGATTAACTGATCTCATTTCTGCTTTACATCTCCTGCAAAATCTGCCAGATCAGGGATAAATGTGTAACTACCACGGTGCCACTAATTACTGACTGTTAATTGCGTTCCTCACAGCTCCCCGGGATGAGATGACCACTGTGAACATCTCAGCCTTTCCCGGGGAGTCCCTGGGGGCTGGGGATGAGCACACACCTTGAGGTGTGTCCTCAAGACCAGACAGTCACCCTGAGATGTCCCTGCGCTCGTGCCAAGCTCCAGCAGGGCAAACAGAGGGATTCCTTTGCAAAACCCACACCAGACAATGACATTCCCAGCTTCCTAAAAGCACCAGAAACCAGCCCAGCATCCCAGTTTTCCAGACAGGGATATTGCACTGAGATAAACAAGGCACGTCCAGAGAAGCACAGTAACGCTGGGCCCGGAAATCTCCTTCTCTGGCTGAGATCATGGATCCTCACAGGCAGAACCTGCTGATCCCCAGGGAAACTGCAGGAGAGGCTGGGAGCTGGCTGAGCCCCCAGCATCCAGGAACACACCCACGGGGTGACTGTCACCTTTGGGGACACACCACGGGGTGAGGGGGTGAAGAGGTGACTGCCACCACCATTGTGCCCTCAATCAGGATTTATATTCTGCAGGATGCCCAGCTTTCCTGGACTCCTGGGATTTCCCTCCTGAAGCATGTCCAGCCTTCCTGGTCTCCTGTGCCCTTCAGGATGGCTTCCCAAGGGATTCTGACAACCTAAAATCTGCCCTTGGGGAGCCCAAGGTCTCAGCTCTGCTGTCCCCTCTCCTTCTCCACCACAACTGCAAAATCCAGCAAGAAACCCTAAATCCATGAATAACTGGGATAAATGCATCCTGCTCACTTCCTCTCTGTGGGAATTCAAGCACGGATAGGAGAAGGAGGAGGAGGAATTTTATGCCACTGCCAAAAAAACCCCCAAAAAAACCAACAAAGCAAAAATTATCACCCAGGCCTAAGTGACCTTTTCTGCTTTTTATCCTGCCCCTGGCGGGTCCCCACAGCTCAGGCTCTACCTAAGGCAATTTTCCACATTTCTCTGAGTGGGGAACAATAAAGTGGGAGTGTCCGCACGGTGCCCTTCTTGTGACCACAGCTCTGCCAGCACCACCTCGGTGGCACTGGGGACGTGCCAGCTCCTCTGAACTACAGCCAGGGGTGGCCAAGGCACTGCCCAGAAGCAGATCAGGGATTTTCCACCTTCCCTACAAAACGTGGGCACTGGCAGAGTCCAGATTTCACTGGGAAATCCCACAGGAATTGCTGCCTGTAGCACCGCCCTGGGAGCAGGCAGAGCACCAAATCTAAGGAAATCTCTCCTGATGTGATCCCATCACTGTGCCCAGGGTTGGGTTTTTTGTTGGGTTTTGTTTTTTTTTTTCCACTTGAAAATCCAAATGGGGCCAGCAAACCAGAAAAACTGGGAGGAGAACAGGATCTGTGGTGAAGGGGGTGGATGGAGAGGTGGATTTGGGAGGAAAGCACAGAAAAAGCGAATGACTGCGCTGAAGGACAGACAAGAAAAGTCCAGGGGTGGGGTGATGGTCTGGAAAAGGGCTTGGGATGGTCAGGATCAGGAGACATTTTTGTGGACTGTTATCCTGAAAGCTGCAGAGCAAAGCCAAGGAGTGGGAAATTTCAGCGAATCATGGAATGAGGATGGACAATGTCCTCCAGGAGGTGTCTCCTGAGCAAATGTAAGGATTTAATGCACATTCAGCCTTTAAAGCCCCTCCCTGGACACTCCTTGATGCTGTAAACCCACTGACAAAGCACTGACACTTCAGTCACACACAGAGCTGCCTCCAGAGGTGGTGAAATCACAGAAAACATCCACCAACAACCCAAATCCACACAAGGAGCCTTTCCTGGGGTAAAAACACAAAAAGACGACGACTTTTAATGGTCTTTCTCCATTTGGATTTGGAGGAGCGTTGTTGGCGGCAGGGATGGGAGGATTTATGAGTGCAGGAGCTGTGCCTGATCCCTCACCCTGGAGCTGCCCCTGCAGGAGCCTGAGGTGTCCAGGAGGGACCCTGAGTGCAAGGAGCCCAAACGGAGCCAGCACAGCAGCAGCAAGGGCAGAGTGTGAATGGAAAGCTGCAAAAGCAGAGCAGTTCCTTGTTCCTCCTTGTCTTGGGCTGCAGTGCAGGAGGGAACCGGGGTGTGTCCTGTCATCATCCGCTGAACACGGGCAGGGAGCTGTGAAACCAGCTGGGGCCGTGCTCTTTATCCCTGCCAGGACCCATCCTCCCTGCAGGGATATCTGCTGTTCATGGGCCAGCCAGGCTCACTGCAGGGCTCAGACAATCCCAGCAGCCCACTGGGACAGGCTCCACCCAGGGGGAGGAGCCCAGCATTCCCCCCTGGATCAGCCCTGGCATTCAGAAGCCCAGCACAGGCTGTTGGCACTGGATTCCCAGAGGGAGAGCGGCCCCAGCTCAGCACCACTGGGCCCTTCTCCAGGATCATCTCTGCTCCAGCAGAAGCACAGCTGGCACTGCAGGAGGACTGCACTGGGCTGACAGCGACAGCCACCAACAGGGCTCAGGGCGTCTGCTGACCCTGGCAGCGTGGCCAGGAGTTTTGTTTGTTTGTACTACTATATTTGTAATTTTAATATTCCCAGTAAAGAACTGTTATTCCTATTCCCAAATCTTTGCCCAAAGCCCCTTAATTGCAGAATTACAATAATTCAGAGGGAGGAGATTTCCATTCTCTATGGAAAGGGAAGCTGCAGCTTTCCCTGGCAGACACCTGCCTTCCCAAACCAGGACACTCCTGTCAGTGCCATGGCTGAGTGCAGGACTGATTCAGTTTGGGGTTGTGGCATCTTCTGCTCTAACAGAGGTGGATTTTCAGCTCTGCTCATTAGGGCTGCTCCATCTCCTCGTGCTGCAATAATTTAATTGTCTCTGCAAACCTCTGCACAAGCACAAAGCCCCAGCACAAACAGCTCCTGGCTGCAGTCCTGGGGCTGGAGGCTCCAGTGCAATCAGAGAGGGGAGCAGGGAGGTGAAATGGGAGTGCAGAGAGAGGTGAGAGGATTTCAGTGGAATGTGAGCACCTTGTCCCTGCCAGGTGCTCAGCTTCAGCCACCAGAGCGTGAAGAAATGCAGGGTTGCACTGATTGTGTGCACGCACTAATTAGTCCCTGCTGGGTTTCCCCCCATTAAATCCAATTTTAAGAGCAGACAGGCAATGCAGGGGCTTCCCCAGCCTCTGTTTGAGGACTGGGCTGAGTGTCCCTGGGCCCAGATGATGCCACACAAGGACCAGAGAGTTCCTGCAGAGCCCCAAAACCCAAACTAAACCCAAACTAAACCCAGACTCCTCACCCAGCCCCTGAAGAGCTCCAGAACGCAACCTAAACCCAAACTCCTCACCCATCACCACAGGGAGAGGGAAGTGGAAAAACAAACCCCAGCCAAGAGCTGCTGCAGCGTTTGCAATGCCAGGGGCGTGATGGTGGCTGCCTCCACCTCTGCAGGCACATTTCTGATGGTTTTTGGATGTTTTGGGGATAAATTAAAGCTGCAACAGTGCTGATGCAAGGCTGGGGGGTTTGGCTGCCCAGCAGCAGTCAGACAGGTTGGGCCAAGGCACAAAGCTCACATGAGTGAGCACTCACACTCAGCCCTGGGCACTGCTCCAGCAGCTCCTTTGCAAGATCAAATAGAAACAGAATAAAGCACGGGATTAAAAAAAGGGAAAAAAAAAAACAACCAGCGACTCATCCAGCTGATTCATAAAATATTCAGAGGGAAATTCTGGACCAGAAATCCCCACAGATGACCCGTCTCAGTCAGTTCTGTGCAGCCCCAGGGTGGATTGACCAATTTCCGGAGGGGTGACATCAGTGCTGGGGCTGACACGGCCACTCCTGGCTCTGCAAACAGCCCCTCCTGCAGCTCCTGCCCCAGTGTCCTGCCTGCCTCTGGAGCCACTGATGGTTTGTTTAATTCCTCTTGTCCCTCTGTCACTCATCCTGGCCCTGGCTGCTGGCCTTACTCCAGGGCTTCATTCCCAGCACTGCCTGCAGGATCTCACCTCCATGGCACTTGTCACACTGCAGAGATCCTCAAACTCCTGAATGAATTGTTCTGGGTTGAGGTCAGTGATGGAAACAAACCCACAGGAGCCCCCCAGAGCTGCCCCAGGGCTGGAGCCCCTCTGGAGCCAGGCTGGGAGAGCTGGGGGTGCTCCATGGAGAGGAGAAGCTCCAGGGAGAGCTCCGAGCCCCTGGCAGGGCCTAAAGGGGCTCCAGGAGGGCTGCAGAGGGACTGGGGACAAGGGCTGCAGGGACAGGAGCCAGGGAATGGCTTCCCACTGCCAGAGGGCAGGGCTGGATGGGAGATTGGGAACTGGGAATTGTTCCCTGGCAGGGTGGGCAGGGGCTGGGCTGGAATTGCCAGAGCAGCTGTGGCTGCCCCTGGATCCCTGGCAGTGCCCAAGGCCAGGCTGGACACTGGGACACTGGGAGGTGTCCCTGGGGTGGAATGAGCTGGGATTGAAGATCCCAAACCCACCCAAACCCTTCTGGGATTCAGATTCCTGAATCAAGGATGAGAACCAGGATCAAAAACCATTGCACACAGTAAGGGAGCAGCCTGGGACAGTGGGAGGTGTCCCTGCCATGGCACTGGGTGGGATTTATGGTCCTTTCCAACCCAACCCATTCCATGACTCCATGAATCACAATTCCCAGGCCAGTGCCTCCATCCCCACACTCCCCCTCTGCTCTTTTCCATGACCTGGAGCCTTTCCCACCTCTCTCTTCTGAACCTGCCCCGAATTTACTCAAGAATTTATTTCAACACAGCTACAAACATTGAAAGAAATCACCAGGGTGAGCATTTGCCTTCTTAAATACATCACTTCCCCATTTTTGGGGTGCATTTCTTTATAAAGAACCCCCCATTTTTGCCAGAAGCAGCACCTGTTCTCCAGGCTGGACCCATCCCATTTGATCCACCTCCACATTTATTTCAAGCAGCCTTTTTTTTTCCCCATGCCATTTCCTGACTGATTGAGGCTATTAATTAGCATTTTTTTACACTTGCCAGCTGCTTCATTTGAGAAGCAGAACTTCCAGTGGCCCAGCAAAATTTCAGAGCTGCTCAGAGTCAAGGCCATTCCTCCCAGGAATCTTGATTTGGGCTGGTTCTTCCTCGCAGGGCTCAACACCCCCCATCCTCCAGCCTTTAATTAATCCTCTCATTAACTTCTGAAATACACCCACTGCAGAATTCACAGATCTGGGATCTAACAGAGCCTCCTGACAGACAGATCCTGGCAGAAACAAAAAATCAATCAGCTTTTAGGGGTGACATTTGCCCATGATTTCAAGTTTTGGATGGATTTTCTCTGGCTTTCCATCCCCTCCTGCTCTGGCTGGGACACGCTGAGGGTTCTCAGCCCCTCTGGAGGATTTATTTTTGGAGGATTTCATCCCAAAGCTGCCTCCCTGACACGGCTGTGTCCTCCCTGAGCTCTGTGTGGTGCTGTCCCTCCTGGGGCTCTCCTTGGAGCAAAGTTTAGGGTTTTTTGGGGTTTTTTTTTTAGTATTTCGGGCACAGCACTGGGAAGTTCTGGTTTCAGACTCTTCCCAACACGATTTAGGGGGAACAAAGCTCCACATTCAGCCACGGGACAAGGTGAAAAAGTTTCACTTTGATTGCAGGGAAAATGTCCCAGAAGTGCATTTTCTCTACTGTCACCACGCCTGGCACAAGCCTTCTTTTCTCCACCCCAAATAACCCATTTAAATATCCCCTTTCACCCCAAAAGTGTGGTCAGGGGTGGCTCCTGGGGCCAGGGGCCACTGCCCCTCTGCTCTCACTGCCACATCACTCCATTTAAGGCCTTTAAAAAGCAGAATTTCCTCATTTCACTCCAGAAATACCCATGGCTGACCCTCCACAGGAGGCCGGGTAGGACTTTTTTTTCCCCTAATATTCCATCCAAAATGATATTTACATTGTTACAACCAATTATTGCCTCATTTTGTGCAATTCCTCTGCTCTCAGTGATCCCTGACCCCCAGTGGAGTTGTCCCGTTCCCATCACTGGAATTACTGAGAGGAAGCAGGGAAAAAAAAGTAATTTACTGACTTTTACAAGAAATCCGTGGTGCAGCAGCCAATTTTGTGAGGTATTTAACACAGAAAACATATTTTTCAACACAGAAAACATATTTTCAGGGCTCTCTGATTCCAGCAAAGAAGCGGAGATGGAGATCAACACCACCTGCTGTTATTCCACGGTTCCCAAACTCATTTCACATCCCCAGAAAAACCAACATCACCAGAGAGCTGCAGGGAATGGCAGGGAAGGAACCAGTAATGCCAAGGGATAAAATAAATTTGCATGTTGAGTTGAAAATTACACTGATTAAAAATTAGGAAATAGAAAATTACATTGTTTTAAAAATTAGGAAATACTTCACAGAAATTTGTGCACTGAGTGGTCTGACTGCTCAGACTGCTTAGAATATTTTAACTTAGATGATCTTTTAGATTTTGGGTTTCGTGTCGACAAGTTTGGGAAGAGGATTTCCAATATCTTAAAGGGCTTTTAAAAAGGACAGAGAGAGGTTTTTGTAGGACAGGAGCCAGGGAATGGCTTCCCAGTGCCAGAGGGCAGGGCTGGATGGGAGATTGGGAACTGGGAATTGTTCCCTGGCAGGGTGGGCAGGGGCTGGGCTGGAATTGCCAGAGCAGCTGTGGCTGCCCCTGGATCCCTGGCAGTGCCCAAGGCCAGGCTGGACACTGGGACACTGGGAGGTGTCCCTGCCATGGCACTGGGGTGGAATGGGATGAGATTTAAGTTCCCTTCCAACCCAAACCATTCCACGATTCGAAGTGATGTGATATTTCCATATTTCCATTGATTTTTTTTAACATCAACAACTGTATTTTATCATGGATGTTTCCAATCCCTGGAAGGGGGAATGAGGAACCTTTTGGCATTCACTGGAGTGGGTGAGACATGAGCTGCACTCAGAGCTACAGAACACGGTGTTGGAATGGAATTTATTTGAATAAGAGTTAATTTTAATAAAATTAGGGACTTGAAGACCCTTCCCCTGTCCAAGTGCCCCTGCTCACTGGTGCTGGTGGCCACGAATCCTCCAGGATCCTCCAGATCCTTGTGTTCCCTCACTGCTTGGCCAGGGATCCACTCCAACACCCCAAGTGCTCCCAGTGGCAGAAGGGAATTTCCAGCCCTAATTTGTGTCAAATTTGTAAAAGTATTTCCCAAGACGACCCAAAAGCGTTTCCCTGGTGTCGCTGCCTCACTTCAGCAAACTTCAGAAGCTGCAGCTCCTTCCTCCCAGGGGAGTAATCCCAGGATTTGTGGTCACTCCCAGCCTCCCCTCAGCCTCAGCCAGCTCCAGCAATGCTGACCCTGCTGTTATTAAAAGATGGAATAGGAAACACTGATTTTTCTGTACAGATGAGCCACAGAACTGGCTCAGACCAGCCTCTCCTCTGGTTCTCTGCCTGCTTTGTCACATCCTTTCGTTTCCCTCCTGTCCCACGGAGGCTCAGCTTCTCTTCCTGGAAGTTTGCTGGCAGCCTTTGGGCGGGATGCTCTGGCAGTGACCTCCTGCTTTGGGAGCTCCAGGAGAGGAATTCCTCAGGGGTGATGGAAGGAGAGAAAACCTCCCCTCCACCAGCCCAGTCTGGAGAAGCTCTCCTTGGGGACTGTCCCTCTCTGAGAAGGGGCTGGACCCACCCTGGGGGTTCCAGGCCTTGGCAAGGGGCTGCAGGTCGGGATCTGTGTCTATCCTTTTGTTCCTTAGCAACACGGACCCAAACATTTCCCCTTCCAGCAGCTCCAGCCCCACAGGGAATGTTGGATTTCTCCTCCTCCACCAGTGCCAGGAATACCCATCCAGGACCTGGACATCCCAAACCCTGCCTGTCATTGCCAATAACCCAAACCCCAACCCAGGGCTGGCCCCAGGACGCTCTGAATAACTGGAAGGGCCTGGATTTCTGAGGGTTGGGATGTGGAAATCCTGCCCATGATGGAACAGCTCCTTCAACACAAACACCTTCACCAGCTAGCTGGACAACCCTGCTGCCAGTGCCAGGAAAAGCTCCAGGAGAAACTCCAGCAAAAGCTCCAGGAGCAGCTCCAGGGAAATCTCCAGGAAAAGCTCCAGGAGAAGCACCAGGAGATGCTCCAGCAGAACCTGGTGGGGAGCAGCAGGATGATTTTCCAGGAGAACTGGAGCCCTCAGGAATCTCAGGCCCTTCCCTGGTGGGACTGGCAGCAGTAGGTGAGCCCTCTGAGGTTTCCAGGGATGTGCAATTCCCTGGAGCACATTCCTGTCCTCGCTGGCACCATCCTGAGAGTTCCCAACCAGCTGATCCTTCTGGGATCCATCCTTGGCTCTGCTGGAATTCAGAGGGGACCAAACGGTTCCACGAGTCTGACACCTCCCCACTTCCCCAGGGAAACTCCTAAGATGTAATTACAGTAATTAATAATGATAGCCTGGGTTTATTTCCAAACAGCCTCTGCCTCTGTTGAAACCAGGCAAACAAAACCAAGCCCAGCTGCCCCATCCCTCTTTTCCTGAGGTAACAAATCTCTGCAACAGCACAGGAGAGGCAACCTGAGAACCAGCAGCAACAAAAATCCTCAGAAAGTAAAAAAAAAAAAATCAATTTCTGCTCTGTTCTTGCCCTCATCACCACTGGGCCTTGATGGCTGATGAATTTCTGATGTGCAGATAAAAATGCCACTGATAGAATTCCCAAAGCCACTCAGGTTATTACAAGCCCTGGACACCCCGGAGGATCTGATGGATTGGGCTGGGATTATCACCTCGGAGCAGCCCAGCCCATCAAACCTCCTCCTGCTCCCAGCACCTGGGGCTGTAATTATTAACCACCATTCTGCACCTTGCTCTGCTGGAGACAGAAAAGCTCCGAGCCTCAGACACAGCCCAGGCCCCTTCCCCATCCCTCAGACTGGATCCAAGACAAACCAATTTGTAGGAACTGATTCAATTATTTCTCATTTCCTGCCTCCTGTCAGAGCTCAGCCAGGAAATGAGGACTGATCCCAGGGAGGCCTGAGATACCATCAGTCCCCCTGGACAGCACGAACTGGAGGAGAGAAAGTTTGTCCTACAAATTTTCCCATCAGTTCCAGACAGGTGAGAGATTCCAGGTGAGCTGGAGGGGCTTTGGGTGGATGAAGGGAATGGGGGGGTTAAGCCTTACTCATCCTCAGTAGTGCAGAGGAAGGACCTGGGTTGTGGGACACTGGAAAGGGGCCCTAAAACATCAGTCCTGCTGAAGCCATGAGCACCAGGACGGTCCCTCAGTGCTCCCACAGCCACCACAGGGGCCCCAGTCCTGGGCACAGCTGGGCTCACCCATCCCAGGGGAAACCCTGAGTGCCCGAATCCCTGCCAGGCTGGCACCTCCCTGCCCGCCCTGAGAGCCCCTGGGGGATTCTTCCCAATGCGCCCCAAATCCCTAAGGACCATCCCCCATCAGCCACGGGGACTCCAGCCAAGTTCCAATCCCTCCAAAGTTTTCCAGGGGCTCAGCGGAGAGCTGGAGTCAGAACTTTCAGCTCCAGCTGGAATTAGGCTGGGATTTCCTTGGTTTCCCTCCATTTCCCTCAGCTTCCCTTGATTTTCTTCAGTTTCCTTTGATTTCCCTCGATTTCCTTTGTTTTCTCTCCTCTGCTGCTGCAGCAAAAGCCGGGGCAGCCCGGGCAGGGGGAGCTGGATGCTGCCATTCCCTGGATCCTGCCGTTCCCTGGATCCTGCCGTTCCCTGCACATCATCCAGGCTGGGATTGGGGCAGCTCCACCCCGCAGGAAGAGGGGCTGGAGCTCCATTGCCCGGGATGATGATGATGATGATGATGGTGATGGTGATGTGTAAGGAGCTGAGCAGAGCCAAAGCTCTGGAAAGGACCCGCACTTCAACCCCCTCAGCTTTTCACTGGCAACTGAGGAACACTCGATACCACACTGAGGGAGGGAAAAGCCTGGAAAAGTCATAATGGTGTTTTCCCAGGCATTTCACTGCGAGTGAACCTGGAACTCCAGCACAGCTCTGCCTTAGGCAGCTGCTTTTAACTGATTGCTCTGCAGAAGGTTCAGTGTATATATTAATAGTAATAAAATTATGATTAGTCACATTAATAATATTAATGTTATATAAGTAATAGGTATAGTGATATAACTAGCTGTAGTTATATATAGCGAGATATTCTATATGAATATATTTTAATATATCTACTATATCTACTATATGAACCTATTATATATATACATTTTTCATATTATATATTATAGTTAATAATAGTAAAATAATAAAAAAATAGAATTTAAATAATAATATAAAATAGTTATAATGGTGATAATAGGAACAACCATATAAACATGTAGCTCTAGCTAGTTGTATAACTACAGATGTTATAAGAAAAATAAACTGAAAGGAAAAGAAGGAAATTTAAAGAAATAGAAAAAGAAAAATAAATAAAAATAGAAATTAAAATTCAATAATATAGTAATAATAACGGTAATAATAATATAATATGCCAAGATCACACTCTTCAGTAGGTTAAGCAGCATCCAGGCATCCCCTGTGTGATTCCTTTCAGAAATCCCTCAGCCATGGAAAGTCTCACTCAGGTCCTGCTCCTTTTCCAGACCCTTTCCCCACTGCCGATGGAGGATCCAGGGAAAGTTCTCCTGAGCCCGGGGGTTCCCACAGCTCCGGGGCCCGCCTGCACTCGCGTGAGTTCTTCCCGCCCCGGAGGGGAGCCCACCCTGCCCCAGGCTGCGGCTCCTGCCCTAGCCATGGCTCCCAGGGCCTTCCCTGCTCCTGGGACAGCAGAGCCAGGGGATGGGGGAGGCAGGGAGACATGGTGTAGCCCTGGAAGATGAGAATGTCATAATTTCTGTGCTAAAAAAACACTGACCCTCAGCAGACACTGCATTTGACCTGAGGCCATGGAACAGGCTCCCGAAATGGAGTGATGGCCCTGGGGGTGTGGGGGTGTGGGTTGAATGGTGGTGTGTGATCTCACTGGGTGAAAAATTAGATTTAAGATCTCAGTACATGGCAATACATGTGGGGCAAGATGGAGGACTTTGGGTGTTGTCTGGGTTCTTCTTCACTTTGTTCTTCTTAGTTGGGTGGTTTTCTGTAACTGGTTGATAAAGTCTGTATTGCAGACTTCAAGTGGTCAGTTATTGGGTTTAAAGTATAAATAATACAGGTGTCATCTCATTATTGGGTAATTAGTGCTTGAAATACCTTGGAAAGCGTTAGAATGGGAAATTCTCCATTTTCTACCTTGTTATCTGGAACCCACAACTTGTGAGACTGTACTTTGGATAAGAATTAATAAACATCTGTGTCTGAACACAAAAACTGCATCCCGTGCATTAATCCTGGCTCTAAGGTGAAGAAAAGATGATGAGAATCCTCACAGATGCAAACACAGCAGCACAGGATTCTCTCCCAGGAACGTGGAGCTGTGGGAGGAGGAGAGGAAGAGAGGAGGAGGAGGAGGAGGAGAGCAGCTCCCAAGGCAGTGATGGAAACTGCCCTTGGTCTGGCCACCTCCCCTGTGGGCTGAAATAATTCCTGTTGGAAAGTTTCCCGTGGAAACCTCGCAGAGGCAACACCAGAGAGCAGAGGGTTTGGGCAGCAGGAAGGCCCAGGGTTTGTCTGGAGAGGGGGAGAGTGTGCAAACAGGATGAAAAATAAATATTGAAGTCCCCTGAGAGGCGCTGATGGCACTGAGGGCTGTCACCGGGAAGGCTCTGAATCCATTCTGGCTGAAAGCCATCCCAGCACAGTGGGTTTCTGGTGATTGCAGCTGAATTCCAGAGGACTGTTTCCTTCCCGGGCTGCTGGCAGCCAGAATAACCCCCCAGGAATGGGCAGAGATCCTGGGCTCCTCCCTTCTAAGGTGAGCTTGCCCAGCTGTACAAGGGCTTGGGCAGTTTGGCTTGCAGAGAAAACCCAGAGTAACAGGAAGAAACAGCCTCAGGTTGTGCCAGGGGAGGTTCAGGTTGGATATCAGGAATAAATTCTTCATGGAAAGGGTTGGAAGGTGCTGCCCAGGGCAGGGTGGAGTCCCCATCCCTGGAGGGATTTAGAAGCCATCAGTGGTGGCCTTGGCAGCGATGCCTGGAGTTTTATCCCCCATGTATTCCAGGTTCTGTGGTGCCCAGGGAGCAGCTCTGAGCTCACAGTCAGTGTCACTCAGCTCTGCACACAGCAGGGACACAAAACAAATCCTTCTCCTGCTGCACACCAAGGACAACTTTCAGCCCCAAAGCACAAACAAGGGTGGGCTGGAGGGAGGAACAAGGATGGGGACCTCACAGCCTGGGGCTGGAATGGGACAATTCAACCCCAATGTGCAAATGGACCAAAACTTATCGAAGTGTGAGACCTGGTGACACTTTGTCCATTTTGTGACCATTTTGGGTCCATTTTGTGACCATTTTGGGTCCCCCTTGGGTAGTAGCCCTGGCCAGGCTCTTGTCCTGCCCAAGGTGGATCCTTAAAGGCCTTTTAATAAATCCCTGCTTCATTCTCCAGCTCTGTCCAGTCTCTGTTCCAGCTCAGCCTTCCCAAGGCATCAGCTGTGCCAAGGTGGTTGGGCTCATGACTTCAGAGGGATTTTCCAACCTGAACATGTTCCGTGATTCTGCAATCAAGCAGTACACACCCTGCCCTCTGGATTTCAGGAACCCCTTCCTGCACCAACACTTCAGGATATTTCCCTTACAAAGGAAAAAAAACCAGGGACATCTCCCTCAGCTCCTGCCCCAGAACAGCTCCTGTCTGTACTTTGCCTGAGCAAGGGAATCCCTGAGAGGTACCAGGATCTCATGGTCATTCTGCTGGGATTAAAATAATCCAGTTTTTAGCTCCAGAAAGTTACAATCCCAGCATCTTTGGCTATCCCAAATTGCAGTGCTTTTCTGCAGGCAGGGAGGGACACACAGGAGGTCCCTCAATGTCCCCATTTGGGACGGGTGGCCTTGGTTCAGATCAGCACAGAGCAGCAGAGGCTGCCAACAACCTCCCAACCCAGCTGGGAATTCCCTGCACGGAGCCAGAAGGACTTGGGGCAACTGATCCCAGGCACAGCTCCCAAAGCCCTCCTCCAGAGGTGACCTCAGCTGCTGGAGGCCCGGTGGCCCTGGTGACACCATCCACCCTCCCTCAGGGGATGCAGGAAGGGCCATGCAGACAAAATACACAAAACTGACTGGCTGCTTCTCCTGCTGCCACCTCCTGTCTGCTCCAGCATTCCTGGCAGTGCGAGAATGGGACTCCTGAAGAGTTGGGGCACAGTTAGGATGATTTTCTTTTTTTAGATGATGTTTTAGCTGATGCTCTTCACTGAAAGGAATAAAACCTCCCCAGGCTTCAGCAGACACAGCCAAGGGCCTTTCTGCCAGAATACCCTGGGAGAGTTGGGCTGCCAACAGCACCAGGATGGGAATTCTCTGCTGGAGAAGCCCAGCTGCAGATCCAAAACCCACAGAACCTTCCAGAGTTCAGGAATTCTCTGCTGAAGCCCAGCTGCACATCCAGCACCCCAGAACCTCCCACAGATCAGGAATTCTCTGCTGGAGAAGCCAGCTGCAGATCCAGAACTCACAGAACATCCCAGGGATCAGATTCTCTGCTGGGAAAGCCCAGCTGCAGATCCAAACCCACAGAACCTTCCAGAGTTCAGGAATTCTCTGCTGGAGAAGAGCCTCAGCTGCACATCCAGCACCCACAGAACCTCCCACAGATCAGGAATTCTCTGCTGGGAAAGCCCAGCTTAACAAATTTAGCTCAAGGTTCAACACGTGAGGAGCTGAATTCATAATAAATTATTGTAATTAGGGATACTTTACACCAGCCTGGCACATGGCAGCTCTAAATCTCCCTACTTGGCTCAATAAGTCTCCTTTATTGTGACCCTCATGCTCTCACACACACCTCACTGTATTTCTCAATATTGAGGGGAAAAAAAAATAAATATCCACAACCAACAACTGAGGCCATGGAAAAAAACATCATCCATGTGTACACTGTGCACATCAAAACCCCCGTGCTTGGCCTCACTGAATTCCTGGGGAAAGCCTCATCAGCCTGAACTCCCCAAGGCGCCTTTCCCTGCTGTATTTCCCCACTTCACCCCACCTGGGACACCTGGGAGCTCCCCAGTGACCCACCCAATTCCCTGGCAGCCTCCAGCTCTCCTGCCAAGCACAGAGTCATTTAGGGTCCCTTATTGGAGAAAATTTCCTGTTTTATCAGCCCCAGGTGCTGGCACAGGCCAGGCCAAGGCTTGGCAGATAACCCCACACTTGGAGCAGCTCTTGGGGTTTTGTGAGGGGACTGAACCACTCACGAGAGCCCTGAGAGTGCTCAGGCTCTGGCAGCCTCCAAACCACCATAATTCTGCCATCAGTTTGTTTAAATAAGAATGTCAAGACACCCACAGAGGTTGAAAAGCACTGCCTTGAGTGCTGATCTGAAACATATGGGAGAAGAATTTGTGCTCTGAAAGCGCCGCTACTGTGCTGCTCCCACAGGAGCAGGCACACAGACCAGGCTGATCTGAGGTCTGCAAGGAGCCAGAGCATCCCCAAACCAGAAAAATGCATGAAATTGGCTATCCATCAGCTTATTCACTTATATCAAATAACCAAGTTAGGAACAGAGGCAAGGGCACCCAAGCCTTGTGCTGCTCCCGCAGAAGCAGCCACACAGACCAGGCTGATCTGAGGTCGCAAAGAGCCAGAGCACCCAAAACCAAAAACAAAACAAAACAAAAATTAAATTTGGCTACATCCATGTGATGATGTCCCTTATATCAATACACCAGGCTAGGAACAGAGACAAGGGCACCCAAGCCTTGTGCTGCTCCCACACAAACCAGGCTGCTGCTGGGGTCTGTGAGGAGCCAGAGCACAAAAAAAACCCAGAAAAATGTATAAAATTTGGCTACATTCATTAATTATTCCTTATATCAAATATACCTATTTAAAAACAGAGGCACGGGCACCCAAGCATTAGAAACCCCGAATTTCCAAATAAGCAGATGCCAGGTGAGCATCCCCAGGAGAGTTTGCCAAGACCCTGTCCCTAATCTGCCCCTCCTCCTATTTAAAATCTGGAATTCTTCAGTCATATCCCAACAGCACCAAGATCAGCTTATCATCTTATTAGGTCACATTTTCTTTTCATTTGAGGCTCCACAGAGCAAGAAACCTTGCAGCTACAGCTTGGGCTGAATTCATATTTTCAACACAAAGACAGTAATTCCCCCCATGGGTCTAAAGAGGGACCCTGCACCTGCTCCCTTCCCCTGCCTTGGTTCTGTGGGACTCCCTCAAGGCTGGGAAATGCCTTTGAAACACCTGCAGGGACCAATTCCAGCTTCCCCCACTGCTCCAGCCTGGAGAACTCCACTGAGGCCTGAAATCTGGGACTGAGGGCTGGCTGCAGGTTTGGGAGGAACCTGCCTGCAATTCATCCCTGGGGAGCTCCCTTGGAAGAAAGGATTGAAACTAAGAAGTAGGTAGAGAAGCTTCGCCATTAAAAAAAATAAATAGTGAAAAGCAACTTGGGATATTTAAAAAATATATATCTGCAAGTTGGATCCTTGCTTCCGGCTATTCCCTGGATTTCTGAGCAGCAGCAGCCTCTGTCCAGCTCCCTCTGCCCCTGTTGGTCTTCACTCCCATGTGCTCCTGGCACATCCCAGAGCCTCTGGAGCCTCTCTGACGCTAGCAGTGTCCCAGGAGGAGTAGTGATCTCCCCTTCCCTTCCCTTCCCCCCTTCCCTTCCCTTCCCTTCCCTTCCTTCCCTTCCCTTCCTTCCCTTCCCTTCCCTTCCCAACCTTCCCAAACCTTCCCAAACCTTCCCAAACCTTCCCTTCCCAAACCTTCCCTCACTGCACCTCCTTTGGGCAGCTCAGGATGAAACCCACAACCTCCAGAGCTCTGGTTCCACCAGGACAGAGCTCACAGCTGCAAACTGGGAGCAACTGGAAAATCTTCCTCTCCCAGTGCTCCCAGTCCCACTGCTGGCTTCTGTCATAGTCCCTGTGGAAGCCAAATTACCTGGGACAGATCAAAGCTTAGCCCAGGTTTGTGGGCTCAATGTTTTCTGACCCTGAGGATTGCTGAGCTCTTCCAAGGGAACTTTTCAACAGTTTTTCCTTTCCCAAAAGAACCTCGTGTAGACAATATTCCTTTCCCATGACAACAGGAGCTGTTTGCTATTTCTGGCCCTGAGCCAATGGCAGAGGTGTCAGCCCCATGGACCAATAATGTGCCTTTAGCCCAGCGTGGTATAAAAGGGCTGAGTGAATTGTAAATAAACCTTCTGATTTCTGCTGCCTCCTGACTGGGGTCAACATCTTTATTTCGTGTCCTATTGCAACACAGGTTCCCAACAGGGAGGGAATAAACCTGGACTCTGGGAGGTGGGACATTAATTAGGAAGATGTTAATAGAGTGAGTGCCACTGGTTCAAGACCTTAGACTTACAAGGTCAAGCCCCTGCCCTTGAACCAAGATTGGACACCTGCCCCCAGGTAAACCCTATAAATGGCAGATAACCACGTCCCTGGTCTTTGGATTAAATCCTGTCTCTGGGCTATCCATCGTACCCATCCCATTTATTATCTGTTTTGGTTTTCATAACCAAAGGGAGAAAAAAAAAAAAAAAAAAAAAAAAAAAAAGGAAAAAAAAGAAGTTTATTCTATTCCATCTATTGAAACCTGGCTGGGGAGATTTTTCTTTATCTGTTGTAACTCCTGAAGGAGAGGTAACTGCCTTTCTGATAACAGCCAGCTGCTAAAACCGGGTGGGGCATCACTTCGTATCTCTGTTTATTGTTCCACTACCCCCACGGGGATATCTCCGTTATGGTCCATTAAAGCGCATTAATGACATCACACATTACATCATCACAGCGTTCCTTATCTCCATCCATGGGATAGCTCCTGTTAATGGGCCATCAAAGGCTCACCAATGACATGACTCATTACATCATCCCATTGGTAAGATGCTCCACCCGGGAGGAGGAGCCAACCATGTTCACCTAATAAAAGGAGCCACCATGTCACCAGTTGCTGGAGGTTTTCCACCAGATTCCTGGAGGAAGACCGGTCCCATCTCACATTACTGGACCCTTGTTCTACGGGACCATCTCCAACAGGACCACATCTGCCACTCCAGGTGGGCTGACTCTGACAGCTTCCAACACCCTGACCAACCGGGCGTCAGGTTGTATTTCTGACTCTGCCAGGGTTTTTTAGGATTGCTTGTTTGTTTGCTCGCTTATTCTTCTGTACTACATTTGTATTTTAATATCCCTAGTAAAGAACTGCTATACCTATTCTCAAAATATTTGCATGAAAGCTTTTAATTGCAAATTTACAGTAATTTGGAAAAGGGAAGGAGGGGGACTTACATTCCAAGGGAGACTCCAATCTCCCCTGGCAGACACCTGTCTATCTAAACCAAGACATTATCCATCGTACCCATCTCATTTCTCAGCCACGAGCTGTTGTGTGCATTTCCACACCAAGCAAATGATTCTGTTTGAGGAAAAAAATTTAGGTTTACCTTTGGACATAGAAGGAAGCCAAGCTAAAAAAGTTTTGTGCCCTTCTCACCAGCGTTGGCCCAGGGCCAGCACAGGGCCCCTGGCTGGGCTTTAGAAACGTTCTCAGAACCTGTAGCTTTTCTATTGGCAGCGAGCCAAATTAACCCTCCTGAAACAGTAAATATTTATGAAGGTGCACAAAGGATCTCAAGTGTGTTTTAAGGAGGTTTAGCAAAGGTTTCTCTGACACCTGTGCTTGGCTTTTCTTCTGTTTCTGTTTTGTTGTGATTTCCTACTCTTATTCAAAGCTTTGCTTTACAAACACACTGGAAGAGTCATCTCTTGAATATTTTCAGCCATTCTCTGCGAGGGCTGGCCCCTCAGAGTTGATGGACCTTCGTGGGGCTCATCACCCTCTGACCCCCGTTGCAAGATTCCATCAACATGAAACCCAGGCAAACCGGGATTGGGGTCCCGGGGATCACCCCACCCTTGTGACAAGTCCCCACACCAGGGTGAGCTGTGTGCGCTGTCAAACTCTGCAGAACAGGAAAACCTCTCTCAGATGTGAAACCTGTGATGTGAACTGGGGTGGGGATTGCTTTATTCCCATTCCCAGGAGCTCCTCTCTATGTGGATCCCTGGTCAGCGAATGGATTTTATAGGAAATACACCCCCAAATCCATGTCACTTTTTTGAAAAAAACACAATTAGCCACATTTTACTCTCAGACCTTTTATCACTTCCATCATTCCCAAGATTCCACATCCCATCTGCCATCCTCAGGATTCCCTGGTAGTCCATAGTAAAGAGAACTGAAGCCAACTACATCTGGGAACATTAAAAGAAATAAAAATAACCCCCCCAAAAAAGACACCAAACAGGAATCAGACCAACACCAGCCTTGCACAGGGAGTTGTCTCCCCAAATTGATGTTTTCACCATTAGAAAGGGACAGAAAAAGCAGTCCAGAAGTCAGCTCGGGATTACATTCTCAGAGTCATCTTCCTGCCCTGCTCCAGCGGGACACGGACGGTGTCAGGCCCTGGCTCTGTCTGTTTGAACATCGGGTCTCTAATTGACTGCACAGGGCTCAGGCTCCATTAAAGGGCTCCCATAAATCCCGTCCCTGCACAGCAGAGCCCGCCTGCCCATGCAGATGGTAACAACTGCCTAATCCTGAGTCAATCTGATTTAAAAACCACCAAAAAAACGTTTGCCTGCTCTGATTTTCCGCAGAATTAACGGCGGGGATTATGTCAGAGCGTGGATGAAGTGCACACCCCGAGGCTGGAGCCCTGCCAGCAGCCCATGGATGCTCTGCTCACAGACACAGCTCCTTAGTGCAGACATTTGGTCCCTGTCGTCCCGGGGCTCCCAGTCAGGCGTTGTGTCAGGCCTGGGAAGGTGGGATGAGGAGGAAGGACAGCCCAGGTGATCCTGGATTTGCTGCAGGACTTCCACAAATCCTTCTGCATTTCAATTTTCGACCCCCTGACAAAGGGGAGCGTCTAAACCTGCAGAGAAATATTTATTCCCAGGGAAGTGGGGCAGGGAGCATTGGAAATGCAAAGAGAAGAAGTGTTTGAGGCTGGTACCTGCCTCTAGCCTTTCCTGGGAGTCTGGCACCCCAGCATTTCCCAATGACCCCGAGACCAGCTCTGACTCTCAGCCTCTTCCCTTCTTTGCTGGCAGCAGCTTGAGGCATTTTCCTCTCTGTTGCACTCCCCCCTCTCTGCTGTGAGAGCTCAGAGCTCCCAGCCCATCCCTCTCCTGCTGGGTAATTGCAGCTCTTCCCTCCTGACCAATTCCTGCCTCTCTCCATCCCTGCCCAGATGCTGGAATTGTCTCTCTGATCAAACCACAGAGTCACAGAATGTGGAGTTGGAAGAGACCTTCAAGATCATCGAGTCCAACCCACCCCAACACCTCAACTAACCCTGGCCCCAGTGCCACATCCAGTCTGCTTTAAACACCCCCAGGGATGGGGACTCCACCTCCTCCCCGGGCAGACCATTCCAGTCCTTTATCACCCTTCTGTAAAATCCTTTTCCCTGATACCCAACCTGTATTTCCCTTGGCCCAGCCTGAGGCTGTGTCCTCTCGTTGTGTCAGTGCTGCTGGAGAAAGAGCCCAGCCCCAGCTGAGCACAGCCACCTTTCAGGGGCTTGTGGAGTGATGGGGTCACCCCTGAGTCTCCTTTTCTCCAGGATAAACACCCCCAGCTCCCTCAGCTGTCCTCACAGGGTTTGTGTTCCAGCCCCTCACCAGCCTCGTGGCTCCTCTGGATGGGCTCAAGGGTATCAATGTCCTTCTTAAACTGAGATCCCAGAGCTGGACACAGCAGTCAGTGTCCATCTTGAACTGAGGGCCAGAGCTGGACACAGCACTCCTGTGTGGCCTGACCTCCTCTTTCCACCAGAGCCCCTCATGCGTGTGATCCAGGCTCTGGGAAATGCTCCCATCTGTTCCTTCAGCTCTTGGACATCACATTTGCTCCCAGTTCACGACATTCCCTCCCTGCTCTGCTCTGCCCACAGCCCTGGAGACCTGGATGGGCACTTTCCAGTCTGAACGTTCTTTGTTCATTTTGGTTTATAATTCAGTTATATTTGGTTTATAATTTACAATTTTAAAATGAGATAAAAATCTTGTCAGCACTGAGGTCCATCCTCAGGCTCTCCTCCAAGTTCTCTTTTCCCCCTCCCAGAGCCCAAAAGCCTGCCCTCACTGCAGGGAATGACCCCGAGTTGTGCACTCAGGGTTTCACAGCAAACCTCCAAAACGAGATGAAGTCACACAAAAGTCCAGGAAAGAGGAAAAGCTCCAGACCTGGGAGTGGCTTAACCAGCGCCAAGGGGAGACAGGAGGTCTAAAAACAAACACCCTCCTGCCATCCAAGATTTTGGCCACATTTTTGTCAGGGAATGACTGAGACAGGGCAGGCTGTGAGCCCACAAGTCTGGCAAGGCATGGAGAGGATTCCCCAATCCAGGCAGAGCTCCCCTACTCCCTCTCTGCCCCTGGACTCATCTTTGCCCTGCAAAAGGAAGGGAAATCCTGCTTTGTCTCCCCAGACACCCCCTTGTGTGCCCATCTCAGAGCAGGGCTGCTCCTCTTCACCCATCTGAGCTGATCCTTGGGTCTGAGAGGTGCTACAAGCAAAGAAATTGCTGGGAAAAACACAATAATGAGTTGATTTGAAATTCCTTTAGCGCTCAGTCTGGCACTGGAGCACTCTTCACTCCCCCAAGTGACACAGGTACCCCAGGCATTGTGAGAGGCAGCAAAGGCATTTTCCTGCCTGATCCCATTCATTAAGTCTTGATTTGAGCTGGAAACAAATGGGAATTGGTCAGAGACAAGATAAAGCCCGTGGTGAGTGGAGTGAGATGGTGGGAAAACCCCTGGAAATGCTGGGCTCAGGAAGGGCATCCTCCTCCTCCTCTTCCTCTTCTCCTCCCTCCTCCAGGGGCCACGGGGGAATCCCATGGGCTTGGACACTCACAGGGTTCTTCAGGGGAAGGAAATCTGTGCAGAAACTTGAGCATCCCACACGAGGTCAGGCAGGAAGCTGCAGACAACATTTTTTAATAATTGGCTGTGGGAAATTAGCACCCACGAGGACGGGTCAGGGGCTGGCTGTGCTGGCAGAAAGAATTCAGGGAAAAATAATGAAGGAAACCAGACAAAACCTCATCTAAACCCTTCTGAAGTTTGCTGGATTTCCTGGGAAAACAGGAACAAACTGCAGAATGAACCCAGTTTGGTCAGTGAGGTGTCCAGACCAGGAAACACCAACAATTCCCAGCCAGGAATATTCAGATGTTTTAAAGGGAGCTCAGGGGTTTGTGTGTCCCTTCACACACCAGGAAAAGGGGAGGATTAGGAGGAGGAGGAGGGTTTATCCAAGAGTCCTGGTGAGTCAGGATCCCAGCAGCCCCAATCTCACTCCCAGCACTCCAGGAGCTACTGGGGAGGCCAGGGAACAGCTTGGGCAGGAACTGCTCGCACAAACCACAGCTGCTGGGACAGGAAGGCACGGGGGGACATCCTGCACACCCAGCCAAGCCTGGCCAGGCCCCTCTGCACCCAAAGTGGAACAGCCACAGCCTGGAAATCCTTTCCATGCCTGGATGGAGCAGGGAAGGAGGCTGTGCTGCTGGACTCAAGTATGCAGGGATTTAGTGGGGTTAATGGGGTTTTTACAGCCCTCCTCAAAGGAGACACCAAAGGAGGAAGGTTGGATGATGGGTGATGCTGAGTGCTCTGCACAGAGCCCCTCCAGGTGCAATCCCAGGATGCCTGGAGTTTATCCCCCATGTATTTCAGGTTCTGTGGTGCCCAGGGGTGAGCTCTGAGCTCACAGTCAGTGTCACTCAGCTCTGCACACAGCAGGGACACAAAACAAATCCTTCTCCTGCTGCACACCAAGGACAACTTTCAGCCCCAAAGCACAAACAAGGGTGGGCTGGAGGGAGGACAAGGATGGGACCTCACAGCCTGGGCTGGAATGGGACAATTCAACCCCAAGATGCAAATGGACCAAAACTTATAAATGTGAGATCTGTGACTGTTTGCCATTTGTGACCATTTTGTCCATTTTGTGACCATTTGTGACCATTTTGGGTCCACCTTGGGTGTAGCCCTGGCCAGGCTCTGTCCTGCCCAAGGTGGATCCTGGAGGCCTTTCAATAAATCCACTTTATTCTCCAGCTCTGTCCACTCTCTGCTCCAGCTCAGCCTCCCAAGGCATCACCCAAAGGTATCAACTCACAGGTCATTGTCCTAAAAGCAAGGAAAACACAAAGTTCCGAGCTCAGAGCTCTGAGGGTGTTCCCTGCCCATGGCAAGGCATTGGGATGAGATGATCTTCAGCTCCTCCCAACCCAAACCAGCCTGGGACTCTGTAACATTTGGGGTGTGCCTGAAGCTCCAGCTGTGGTTCCACAACCCAAGACCTGCTCCTGACAGAAATTAGCCCCATTTTAAAGTGAATAACCTGGGGTTATTTCTGTATTCTGGGAAATTTCCTCTCCAGCAGCTCCTGGAGGGCAGCTCTGGGCAGTGATGGTGCTGCAGCCACCCCACCCTTCCCTCTGCCACCTCTCCCACACAAACCTCAGCCCAGCCCGGGCTGGATGGGGCCTGGAGCATCCTGGGGTAGAGGGATGAGATGGGATTTCAATTCCTCCCATCCCACAGCAGGCTGGATCCTGTCAGGACACCCTGCACACAGCTGAGTGTCCAAGCTCAGAGCCCAGCCAGCCACACCTTTGATTTGCTGCTCCTGCTCTGACTCTACATTTAAATTTCTGCCTTTCCTCCTCTCCCAAATGCGTTTTCCCACCCTCTACCTCACTGCTCCCCATCCAGGAAAAGATTTCCCAAAGAAACCAGTCAGAAAAAAAAATTGATTTTTCACTTTGACTGTTCCCTGAGTTACCAGGGAAAATATTTTCTTTTTAACTAAACCCAAAATTAACGGGAAAAATCCAAATTCTCATGAAGACACTTTATGGGGAGGAAAAAAGGGATTCACTTCCTATGGAATTGAGCTTTTTGTCGTATTGGCTTTTAAGTGTATTTTAATGTCAGAGCATAATGATTTCCAAAGCAAAAAGCACAGATTCCCTTCATTCTGCAAATATTTTTTTTTCTCTCCTTGCTGTTTTTCTCTCCTCTTGTTAAGGAAAGCATCTTTCAAGCAGCTGAGCTGCTCTTAAACAATTCCCCCTTTCATCTTGTCAGCATTGGGAAAATTTAAGTGTCTCTCCTCCCTTAAATTGCCACGCTGTGTTTTGTCTCCTTTAGATTAGTTTTTTAGGCAGAAAAAGCGATTTTCTTGTGCTATTAAGAAAAAAAAAAAGTGTAAATTTAAGAGCTCAAAGAGACCTCGTGGTCTTTTAGGAGAATCATGGAATATCCAGAGTGAGGAGGGACCCCAGGGATCATGGATCCAGTTCCTCCACCCCACCAACCCCAGCCTGTCACCCCTGGTGTCCAAAGGCTCCTGGAGCTCTGGCAGCCTCGGGGCCGTGCCCATTCCCTGGGGAGCCTGGGCAGTGCCCAGCACCTCTGGGGGAAGAACCTTTCCCTGCTCTGCAGCCTGAGCCTGCCCTGGCCCAGCTCCAGCACCTTTCCTTGGCACCCAGCACAGATCCTGGTGAGTGGGACCCTCACAACCCTTCAGGCTACACCCAAAGCCCTCAGAAAACCCACCAGAAAACCAAATTCTGGAGGGAGATGGGGCTGGCTCATTCCTTTCCAGCAGCTTTTGCTCAGATGAGCCCTTCACAATCCAGGGTCAGCTCTTCCTCCCTCCCAGCATCCCACCACACTGGGTTCATATTTGTACACAGGACTGTCCCTGGGGGGCTCAGAGTGACACAACCCTCACCTCTACACTGCTGGTGGAGTTTTTTAGCTGAAAAACAACCAAAAATTCCACACATGAACCCCACTTTTGAACTAAAATATCCTTTACAGAGGCAGCATAAGCTTCAGTGCACAGGCTGATGCTTGAGGCTTTAAATTGCTGTTCCAGGGAGAGCTTGGCACGCCCAGGATGGGATTTCATGGGGGGCAGCCCTGCCTGTGGTGAGGGTTGGAATGAGAGGGGATTTAAGGTCCTTTCCAAGGCAAACCACTCTGTGATCCCGGGATTCTGGGATTCCCAGGGGGGCTCTGCAGCCACAGGGCTGCCCGGCAGGAGGACACAGTGTGTTGCTCAGCACTTCTCAGCACAGGGGAAATCCGGCAGCCCAAGCCCCAGGAGATGCTCCAGGGCACTCTGAGGGGTCGGGCTGGCAGCAGCAGCCCTCGTGGAAAAGTCTGAGCACTGATTTCTCCCCGCCATGCAAAGCAAACAGAGTCAGGAAAACCCCTTTCACTCAAAAATGTAAATGTCTGGAATTGTTTGCTTAATATGTAGGAATGGAGCAAAAATATCCAGGCTGGGAGAGCTGGGGGTGCTCCATGGAGAGGAGAAGCTCCAGGGAGAGCTCGAGCCCCTGGCAGGGCCTAAAGGGGCTCCAGGAGGCTGCAGAGGGACTGGGGACAAGGGCTGCAGGGACAGGAGCCAGGGAATGGCTTCCCAGTGCCAGAGGGCAGGGCGGATGGGAGCTTGGGAACTGGGAATTGTTCCTGGCAGGGTGGGCAGGGGCTGGGCTGGAATTGCCAGAGCAGCTGTGGCTGCCCCTGGATCCCTGGCAGTGCCCAAGGCCAGGCTGGACACTGGGACACTGGGAGGTGTCCCTGCCCATGGATGGGGTGAGATTTTCAGTTCCCTTCAAACCAAACCATTCTGGGTCCTGTGATACCTGCTGATGCCCAGCCCAGCTCTGCAGAGCTGTGCTCCCATCCCAGGCACTGCCCTGCGGCTCTGGGGTGAGTTCACTGACAGGTTTGCAGGTGAATTTGGGGCCTTGGTGCAGGGCCAGACTCGAACTCCAGGATCTTTGTGGGTCCTCCCTACCCTGGTATAATCCCTGACTCCGTATTTTATGTTAAAGAAAGGAGCATCACCCTGGCTCTCCCTGGCTCTCAGGACAGTTGAATTGCCTCAGATTCCTCCTCCCCTGGTGCTGTGTGTGCTCAAACCCTGCCTTTGGGCTGGGTGACTCCTTCCAAAACAAACACTGAGAATTCTCAGAACTCATCCCAGCAGCCGAGGAAATCCCCTCGCAGGGGCTGGGTCACAGGGAGCTCTGCTGGTTTCACACGGAGCCTTTCCCCGGGCAGTGCCAGGGGATTCCCACCAGGTGAGTGCCCCAGGGTAGCTGCTCAGGGGAGAGGAGTGACACCAGCCCACAAAACCTGACGCCTGGAGTTTTCTCCCCCATGTATTCATGCTCTGTTGTGCCCAGGGGTGAGCTCTGAGCTCACAGTCAGTGTCACTCAGCTCTGCCACAGCAGGGACACAAAACAAATCCTTCTCCTGCTGCACACCAAGGACAACTTCAGCCCAAAGCACAAACAAGGGTGGGCCTGGATGGAGGGACAAGAAGGATGGGACCCTCCACAGCCTGGAGCTGGAATGGGACAATTCAACCCCAAGATGCAAATGGAGCAAACAACTTATCAAAGTGTGAGACCTTGTGGACAGTCAGCCATTTTGTGACCATTTTGTTGCCCATTTTGTGACCTTTTTGGGTCCACCCTGGGTGTAGCCCTGGCCAGGGTCTTGTCCTGCCCAAGGTGGATCCTGGAGGCCTTTCAATAAATCCCTGCTTTATTCTCCAGCTCTGTCCAGTCTCTGTTCCAGCTCAACCTTCCCAAGGCATCAAAGCCACCACAGCAAACAACTGGGAGAAGACTTGAGCACGGAGGCTCAGAGCAGCTCATGGCTAACCCCAAAGTGGGTATTTTCTCCTTATTCATCCACTAATTAGCAATCATGTTCAAATCCGATCAAATGGCCCCGCTTTCTCCATTTTCCTTTGACCAGAAGAAAATCTTTTCCTGTTCAGGCTCAGGGAAGCAGATCTAGGGCTGTGTGCTGTTCCTGAGTGCCTAAAACCCCAAAGAGGGGAAGGGAAGGGAAGGAAGGAAGGGAAGGAAGGGAAGGGAAGGGAAGGGAAGGGAAGGGAAGGAAGGGAAGGGAAGGGAAGGGAAGGGAAGGGAAGGGAAGGGAAGGGAAGGGAAGGAAGGGAAGGAAGGGAAGGGAAGGGAAGGGAAGGGAAGGGAAGGGAGGGAAGGGAAGGGAAGGGAAGGGAAGGGAAGGAAGGGAAGGGAAGGGAAGGGAAGGGTCACATGGCAGCTCCCAGCCCTCAGCCCTGGGGCTCATCAGGGAAGGCAAAGTCCAAAGTCAACCTCAGGCAGCCCACGTCATTTGGGAAGGGGCTGCATCCAGGCTCAAGGGAGATGGGGTTCCCAACCCCAGTTCAGGAGATCCCAGTTCAGGAGATCCCATGGCTGGGCACCTCTGACTCTGTCTCATCTTGGTGAAGACAAAGAGGGAAGGATTTGGATTCCTCCCAAGAGCAGAGCAGCCCTTGGGGCACACCCCAGGCTGAGCATCCCCCAGAAGTGAAAAGTTTATCTTGTGATGTGAGGATTTTTTCCCATGGGAGATGTATTTTAAGGTGTGAATGCCAGAATACTTCGATATTTGTGTCTCCAACCATAACATTACAGACAGAAATGTTTTTTTTGGTTTTTTTTTCCCCTAAGTAGGAAGAACAGTTTTCCAAAGAGAAAAATGTAGTTTTCACTATACATGGCACTGGTTTGGGGGATGCCAGTTAAGGTTTTTAGCTTTATATATCCTGGTACTGTTTTTTTCCCCACTGTTTGCCAATTAACTAATTAAATAAAATTAAAGAATTAAATAAAATTAAATGCAATAAATAACTAATAATTAAATAAACCAACTGACTGTCCCCCACAGCAGCGCAGAGGGCTGGGCTGTGAAGCAGAAGGAAGTGGATTGAGCGTCCCCACCCCTCTGCTCTCAGATTCCACCCTGGGAACAGCAGCACACAGGGCACAGCCCCTGAGCAGCCCCTGAGAGCAGCACAGGCCCCGCTGTCCCCGCAGGTCGATAGCAATCTCTGGTTTCATGATGTCAGATTGCAGATGGGGGTCCCCAGGGGGTGGTGAAGGTGACCCCAAGGATCCACAGCACTCCTCCTGCAGCGCTGCTGCCCAGCCTGACCTTCAGAGATCATCTTCCCTGCTCCAGAGCACCACAGCATCCCTCAGGACCAGCCCCGTGCACGGTTTGATCGGCTCCATGAGGAACTCAGACATTGACCTGCCTGTTTAATGGTTCCCCACACACAACCCGAGGAGCCCCTGCAGCCCCCAGTGTGTCCTTGGGGTGTTAAATGACTCCAGCCTCCCCGCCAAGGGCTGGGGCCATCTGCTGGGGATGGGGATTGATCCAGCCTGACAGAATTCCAGCGTTCCAAACAAAAAGCTGCGGCTGAAATGACACGTGGAGTGACCTCAAGGCTCGCTCTCCAAGAGGAATTGGGTCTTTCAGCAGAGAACTCCCCAGTTCAGTGTGGGGAGGGTGAGGGTGGGACCACGCTCATCCCTCCTGAGGCCTCCAGGGAGCCAGAGCCTCTGCAAAGGGTCTGCAGAGCCTCCTCCCGTCAGGAGCCGGGGCTGGAAGGGCTGGGAGCTCCCCAGGAGCTGAAACACCCACAGCTGGGGCTCCCAGGGCACACCCTGAGCTGCCACCACAACCCTTCCTGCAGGGAATGGGGAGGGCAGGGCTGAGCCCCAAACCCACCACTACTGACCCCAAACGAACCCCCAGGCTCCAGGAAATGCTGGATCCAAACCCCTTCCCAGGGGGAGAACAGACGGAGCCATCCACGCCCTGACACCTCCAGAGGTGACAGGGAAAGCCAAACTAGCCCCCAGAGCTCTGGGGGTTTTCCTGACAAGTGGGAATGGTGGAAAGAGGAAATTTGGCTTTTCTGGTTTTCCCCGAAAGCCAAGAATAAAATTCCAGCTGAGAGGCTGGAGAGCAGCAGGAGAAATCTCAGAGATGGTTGTGGAAGTTGCTCTGGGGAGTGTGGCAGACGGGGAAAGTGATGGGCTGGGGAGGCCAGAAGACTCTGCAGAAGGAAAAGTGTTGAAGATGGCAGAGAGAAAAGCAAGAGTCCAAAGAAATGAAAAATGACGGGAAGAAGGAGCTGAAAGAGCTGCAGCAAGTGGACGTTCGGTGAATTTCTTTCTAAACTCACTCCTTGGTTGGGACAACAAAGTGTGGGATGGATCCAAAAGCTTTGAATCCAACCTGCATCCCCCTGGAAGGATGGGCCTGGCCAGCAGCATTCCGTGTGAAACCAATAAATAAGGGGGAAAATGAGTCAGGGAAGAAATTTTTATAGGGGAAAAAAAAAAAAAGGAAAATAAGAGAGTGAAATAATGTCTTGAAAATGGCCTGCACTTTGTGTAAAGCATTTCCAAGACATGGCCAGGAAAGGGAGTCTGATCCATTTGGGAGCTTGCAGGAGGCACCAGGCACCCTGTGGGTTTATCTGCAGGAAAAGGTCCTGGCTGATACACAGGGAAGGAGCAGCAGGAACAGGTCCTGGCTGACACCTGAGGAAAAGCAGCAGGAAAAGGTTCTGGCTGAACACTTGGGGTTTATCTGCCTGGAAAGGTCCTGGCTGACACCTGGGAAGGAGCAGCAGGAAAAGGTTCTGGCTGAACACGGGGAAGAGCAGCAGGAAAAGGTCCTGGCTGATACCTCGTGGGACTGAGCACAGGCAGCAGCTCAGGAGCACAGCCTGTCCTGGGCAGTGCCATGGGACCCAGACACAAAATCCAGATGTGGAATTCGTTGCTGTGACGTGTCCCAAAGGTGCCTGGCATTGTGTCACACCGAGAGGGACACAGCCAGAGCTGCAGGAGCCCAGCACAAAAATTAAAATTGATTAAATTTAATTGAAATTGAACGCAGCACAGGTTCAGGATGGATGGCACCGAGCACCTCGGAGAAGACGCTTTGCTTTGTGTCAGACGGACGTGGAGTGAATGTCCCCAGCCCTCTGCTCTCAGATTCCATCCTGGGAATGGCAGAAAAACATTCCCTGAAGGGCCCTGAGAGCAGCACAGACCCTAGTGTCACCTGGCTGTGCCCCAGTGTCACCTGGCTGTGCTGACTCGGGGACAAAGCCACCCCTGTGTGGGCACAGCATGAGGAGGGGACGCAGCTGCTCATTGCACTGAGGCCCTGAGCTGCCCTGTGAGGGGCAGGGGCATTTTCAGTCCTGTTTAATGCTGAGCTGATTGACCAGGGCCAGGAAGGAATGCAAGGATCCCCCTGAACACCCCAGGGACAACCCAGCCCAGGGGAACTGAGGTTCCCATGGGACTGAAGGGACTAAAACCCACCCCAGCGGGTCCCATGGGTCCCATCTGCTACAGGAGGGTGACAGAGATTCCCTGAGCCCATCAAACCTCTCCCTCTGCTGCTCCCTGGGTCCTGTCAGGTCACGACCACGGCAGGGTTGGTCCTGTCTGGCTCTTTGCACTCCCTGCCCAAACCTGAGCCCACGGCTGGGGCACAGCTGAGTCTCCTGAGCAACCAGCAGCTTTCAGTCCCACAGCACTGATTTTCCCTCCTGCTTTGCTACTTTGACCATCTGCTGATGAGCTATTTTAAAATAAAAGCAAATTTCGTCTGGTAACAGCAGAAAAACAACAAGCACAGCCTGAGGAAAGCCTTTTTCTGACACACAGAAACCAAGACCACCCAACAGCGAGGGCAGGAGTGATAAATGCTGCTGGAAATTGCTTGCACCAATTTGGCCCCTTCTGCAACACCCAGGAAGGGTGATCTTTAATTGCAGTCCACAGACACATTGCTTATCAGCTACTTTTTAAAATAAAATGAAAGAAATGAACAGCAGCATTAGACCAGTGCTGAATTCCTGGGGCCGAGGTTTGAGATACACATCAAACTCAGGCCTTGCATCCATTCTGGCTGGAGCTGGTTGGGTTGGTGGGACGGAAATCGCACAAACAAAATGCTCCTTTTGTTCCCCACCCAAACCCCAGGCACCAAGAGAGACCTGCCCAGATCCTCCTGGGAATGGGAACCACCACCAGGAACAGCATTTTCAGGAGAAGGCTCTGGAAGGACTGAGGAGGTACAGAGTGCACCTCTGTCACTTCAGAGACAGCCGCCAGATGGATTGGTGCTCCTCGCTCAACCACGCACTCAGGAAAGAGATCCAGGTGATTGCTGACTTAAAGGCAGCTCAGAAATAGGAAATTAATGCACTCCAGGTCTGGAGGGCCGAGTTTTTGCAGTGGCTATGGAAAACAAACCGAAATCCAGCTCTGTCTGCTCACCTGCAGTGGCACCTTGCCACCATTGGAACAACTCTACACAAGCGTGAGGCACGAGAAGAGAAATAAAAGGAGACACTCACCCTCCTTCAAAGATCTTGATCCTCACGGGCTCCCCTCGCTTGGTCACAAGAGCCTCTTCTTCTGATTTTCCCCTTTTCTCCTCTTCCTTCTCAGCTCTAGTTATATCTTTTCGACCTTCATTAGAAAGGAGCGAAGGCAAATGAACCTATCTCCCCAAAAGAGCAAAACAATCCATGATTACAGACAACATCGCTGGCAGGCGGACACAGAGAGAGCAAACAGCCCCAGCACTGCTCCCGACACCAGGGGCTGGGAATGGGGACCCTCCCAACAAACGGGGCTTGGCTTCTGGGTTTGGGGGCCCTGAGGGTTGGCTTGTGTTTACTGGGACTCCTGACAAGTTTTTGAATTGTTCCCTCCAGGTTATGAAGCTCTTGGGAAAATGGAAGGTGAAGGGAAGTGTGGTGGCTCCGAGCGTGTCCCCAGATCTCTGTCCCTGGATAATCCTCCCTCTGAAATACACATCTGAAAGGTCTGGAGAGGAGGAATCTGCAGGATTCGTGCACTGAACCTCCGGGTTTCCCCCACAGCCACACAAATTTGGGTTTCAGCCACCTCAGGCTGCTGTGACTCACTGGCCAGGCAGCGCTCCCGGGTGATTTCCTCTCACTGCAACACAGAGAGAGCCACAAAACCCACGGGAGAAAAGAATCCTCAACCTCCCCACACGTTCCCAGGCTCAAATCTGTCTCCTCACTGTTAAATTGCCACTTGTGGAGGGGGTTTTGTGTCTAAACCTCGTCTAGCCCAAGGTTTAAGTCATGCCCTGACACCTCACCTACACGATGAACGTTTGTTACAGCACGGACCTGAACATCAAAGCTGTGGGGCTGGGTGGGCTGAGGGAGAGCTCCCCACACCTGGAGTGAAACTTTGGGATGTCCTAAATCCTGGGACACACCCAGGGAGAGCTCCCCACACCTGGAGTGAAACTTTGGGATGTCCTAAAATCCGGGACACACCCAGGGAGAGCTCCCCACACCTGGAATGAAATGTTGGGATGTTGCCCCTTAAATCCTAACAGGACAAACCCAGGGACAACTCTCCACCCTGGAATGAAATGTTGGGATGTTGGTCACCTACAGCCTCAGCAGGACAAGCCCAGGGGTCTCCAGGGAAAGGAAAGCAGGTGCTTTTCCCCCGGGTCACTTCTCACACACACAGTAACTGACAATTCAACTGAAGCCATATCCTGGATGAGGATCTCTTTTATGACATCCTCACATGATGTGTGATTTATGGAAACAGGCTGCAGGCAGCTGAGGGCAGTGTTAGAGGGGTGTGGGCCCAAAGGCAGCCCCTGAAGGCTGGAGCAGAGCTGGTCACCCTTGGCTCTGGCTGGCAGGAGGGGCAGCTCCCCAGGTGATTCACCTGCCCCACCTCAGCCTTGTCTGGAGGGGGATGAATCACCCCAGTGGAGCCTCTTTGTCTCCCCTGGTTTTGGGGGAAGCCACAGAGTGAGCAGCTCCAGCAGAGACCTGCAGAGCCCAGTGGGATAATTCCAGTTCCTTCAGCTGCTGGGGCTGCCTCGGGATGCTCAGCAGGAGGAGGAGGGTTGGACTCGCTCAAAAGTCACTTTGCAAAACTGGGGTCGAGCGTTTCAAACCTGCCCAGGGATTTCAGGAGCTCAGCTCAGAGCATTAACTGCACCCAGGCTGCTCTCTGTCCTCAGATCAGCCCCCTGTGCACACCATCCACACACCTGTCCTAGAAGCCACCTGGGAATGGTCCCTGTGCAGTCCCGTGTCCCTATAAACACCAGGAATTCCATGACAAAAAGCCCGGGGCAGAACAGTGCCAGGAATCATTTGAACCATTTCACAGCAGGAATGGGCTTGAGCTGGTGGCTCTGGGCATGGAGATGACGGTGAGGAAATCAGCTGCAGGAGACCCTCAGAACCCTCCAAAATTAAACTTTTTAGGGTCGTGACTTCACCTCCTGATAGGAGCTACGGGCTCAGGGCATTGCTAGGGACAACCTTCCCAGGTTCACTGAGGAATACAAAACAATTGCATTGCTAGATGTAGCACGAGGTTTTATTATTGCAACTTTCGAAAGCACAAAAAACATTGACAGATGAAAAGGCACCAGAGAGCCAAAGTCATACAGTCACTGCTATCCCCTTGTACAATCTTTGTTGGAATTTACAGAGTGTGCAACGCCCCAGTACAGTGTCACCAGCCCTCCTACATGCACGCTGGGCATCGCAGCCACTCCGGAATTCCACAATTCATCTGCTCGGCAAATCCCACGGGAAATTTAAACCCCAAGCCAAGGATGGAAACAGCATGTACGGAACTACTGCTTGCCTGCATGCACGACCTGTCCAAAAATACCCGAGTTTTTTTACATCTCCTGGGACACCCACTGACACCCTGGAGTCACACAAGGGAGGGGGATATTGAAGGAAGGAGCCAGAGTCAGCTGAGGGTTGTGCTCCCAACCCTGGAGTGATGCTACCGCCGCCCTCCCAGCCGTGTTTTTAAACCCCACACGGAGGGTTTCGCTCCCACCGCTCACAAATCAGCTCTGTGCTCGGCAGGAATTCAGTTTATCTGTGCTGCAGCTCGCAGGGGCTCTGCTGGCCACGCGGGGAGGAGGGCTGGGTTTGGGAGCCGCTTTTCCCAGGTGAACTGGGTAGGGCAAACTCTTCCTTTTGCAAACCTGCACCACCAGAGAGCTCGGAGGGGTTTTCTTGAGCGGGTTTAGGGGGCTTTGGGGAAAATGCATGCAGTGAAATGGGGATTTGGATGAGTGAGGGCTGAACCATTGCTGTTTCGCCTTTCCCCTCAGGGCGGGAGGGTCTCTGGACACAGTCCGGGTTCATTTGGTTTATAATTCATAATTGTAAAATGGTTTTAAAATCTTGTAAGCACTGAGGGTCCATCCTCAGGCTCTCCCCCAGGTTCCTCTTTTCCCCCTCCCAGAGCCCAAAAGCCTCGGCCTCACCGCAGGGAATGACCCCGAGTTGTGCACTCAGGGTTTCACAATAAACCCCCGACCCCAAAATGAGATCAGGTTTTAGCACCATGGCAAAGAGCAGAGCTCGGAGCAGCACAGGCACTTCCTTTAGGGATTGAAATTGAGGATGCTGCGGCACCACTCAGATAAAACCCTTGGAAAAATAGTGCATAAATCTCAGCGTGATTATTGCACTGCTCAGGTAATTATCTGCCCCTGTGTCCCTGGAAATCTGTCTCTTGGATTTCTGCAGGAGAGTGATGGAAATGCTGAATAGAAATAAAGATTTATTGAATCAAAGCGACTCTACTGTGTATTTTAAGACATATTTATAAGCAGCAGCGATTATGATAAATTTAATATTCAAAGTTCATTTCATGACACAGAAATAAAATGAATAATCCATCAATATAAATTGACTTGAGATGAATATCAAATTGCAAAATCTTTAGAGCGATTCTGTTTGCTAATCTACATGAACATGATCTGGATTAAAGGGATCTGTTTGGTTCAGCATTAAGCAGAAGGGGTAAAGTCTGGCTTTAAAATGAGATACATAAAATCAGGCAGCTCACAGGAAGGTCTTACAGACTCCTGTGCCCATGTGGGCAATGCCTTGGGGGAGCTCTGCCCCCGGGAAACCACTGTGAAGTCTTAACTCTAAAACCAGGCGTAAAATATCCTTAAATACCTGGAAAAGCAGGTGGATGGTTATGGACCAAACGGACCAAACCACAGGGGTGTTTAACAAAACGTGTCTGGCCCACTGAGGCACTTTCATAAATGTCACTGCCAGCCTTTGTGCTTCTTCAGGGGCCTAAATACACTTGCAAATCTCCCTTTAATATTTTTTAAATACTTTTAAGCATGCCTCTCCATGTTCATTAATGTGAGATGAGCAGATGCACAACCAGACAGAATCCCATTTCCCCTAGGTAATCCTTTTTTTTTTTTTTTTCATTTCTAACATGCAAAATGTAGGGAATTATAACAGCGTTTAAAGAAAAAAAAAAAAAAAGTTGTAAAGCTGTTAGAAATATCAAGACAAATGCAAATGAAGTCTAATCCTTTGTGCTGGAGTGGTGGTGGTTGGTGGGGTGGTGGTGGTGATTCCTATTTTTTGGGTTACAAAGCAAGCAGAGAGTGGAGAGCACAGGAACCTGGACTTGGAACCTCTCCTGCCTCCCGGGCTGGGGTTTCAGTGGGGTTTGGGTTCTTCACTCTACGAGCTTCACTGAGAACAGGCGCTTCCCAAAGCGCCAGCGGGACGAGTAAACCCCGACCAACCTCAGCACGGCCACGCACTGGCCCTCCACCCCCTCCACCCACGCATCCAAATGGATCAGGAGAAGAAAGAGATAGGATTGCATTACCTCGGTCATTCTGGGCTTCCTGGAGCTGGCCGGCACCAGCCTGCCCGCCTCGGGGCGCGGAGCTGTGGCCATGGTGTAGGTCTCCCTGCTCACCTTCTGCTTGGACCTCAGCAGGGCCAGGGCTGCCTTGGTGGACACGCCGGGCAGGTTGGGGTTGTAGAGGCTGATGCACCAGCTGGCGTACACCGAGGAGCGGCCATCCGCTTGCTGGGTGTGATTTGGCTTTATGTAGTTTAAATAGCACCAACTGACATTAGTGGTTGTGTGGAGACTGGGGAACTGCAGGACCTTCTTGGTGTCTGTGCCCTCCCGAGCCTTCCCCGTGCCGGCCGCGCCCTCGGCCACGGGGGTAGTGCTGGCAGGGGTCGGTGGAGGCTGCTCCACCAGTTCTTTGGAGTCTTCCTTCTTCACGGGCTGCAGAGGCTCCTGGCTGAGGAGCTGATTGCCAGCTGGCTGCTCGTACTCCTGCAGGGCCTCAAAGCTGGGGGAACCCGACCGGGACGCTGCCTGCTGGGAACTGCTCGGGGTTTCCTTTGGCTCCGACTGCTCCACGGACACGCTGGGTGGTGTCTCCACCTCGACCCTGTCTTGGCTTTCTGCAAGGAAGTGAGATTTATCCTGCTTTTTCCCTTCCTCTGCTGCACTGGGTGGCTTCACCACTTCCAGCTTCTCTTCTGCTTCAGACACTTCCTCCTCCTTCACTCTCTTCTGCTGCTGGGTCTCCATCGTCAGCTCCAAACTGCCGGCTGGGGACAGCATCCTTTTGCTCCCCCCAACTGTGGAGGGGCCCCCTTCCAGGCCGAGGACGCTGTCCGAGGGGCAGGTGAGGGGCATGTAGCCCTTTCTCTCTGGTAAGGGCAGGGGCACTCTCAGGTACGGGCTCTGGAAAAGGCTTCTCTGCTCCTCCGTGATCATCTGGGCCAGGTCGAAGCCCAGCCCGTGGACGTCAGCGCTGCACACCAGGGCGCCCTTGGGCTGGCGGTCATCGAATTTGGGGAGGACGATGGTGGAGGAGCTGCACTGGGACTGCGTGACCAGGATCTGGGAGAGCGTGGTGTACATGGCGCTGCCGTAGGAGGGCATGTTGGTCTGGATGCGAACGGGGACAACCAGGGACACCATGGGCTCAGTCCGGGTGGGGACAACGAGCTGGGTGACGGTGACAGAGAGCGCGGGACTCGCCGTGCAGGTCAGGGGGTGCAGCCTGCTGTCCGAGTCATAATCCGTGCACGGGGACAGGCTGGAGCTTCCTGCTGCCGAGAACAAACTGGATTTGATCTGTGGCAAATGTCCACCGGCATCACCCGGCAGGTGCAGGGCGAACTGAGATTGGAGAGGCAGGAAGAAGGCTGAGGGGATCGGGGAGGAGCCGGGGTAGTGCACGGGCAGGAATGAGGGGTGCCTGAAGGACACCTCGGCGGGGTGAGACATCAAGGGGGGAGCAATGTGCAGCGGGCCCGGGTGGATGAGCGTCTGCGGGAGGGGCAGCGGCGGGGTCTGGAATATGGAGGGAGGGATCTGAGGCATGGAGAACTGTGCAGAGAGGATGTCAGACATGGTGTGTGCGGCAAAGAGCTCTGCAGACTGCCCCGGCTGTGGCAGGAGGTGCTGGTAGGGGAATATGGAAACCTGGGGGGCCATGAAGTGCTTCTCGTGCAGCGTCAGCTGTGGCACGGGGTGGTGGAACACCTGCAGGGCCTCTGTGTATGGCGGGCTGTAGGAGGGCTCAGGGCTGTCCTTTGGCTGGCTCTTGTCGCTCGGGAAGGCGCCATGAGAGGGCACAGGGGAGGACGAGGTCGGCTGATGGGGCAAACTCGTGGCAGGAGATTTACTCGAGGAAGGAGCTGGATCCTCCGTGTCCGGCCAGCCCGGCGGGGCCGGGTCCGGCTCGTGCTCAGGGTGCCTGGTGAGGGACGCCTGCCGCACCAGGAAGCATTTCCTCCTCTCCTGGGGGGCTGAGGAGGTGGAGGGGCCGGGGGTGGAGGCAGGAGTGGATGACAAGCTCCCGTAGTCGAAGGATTTACTGCGAGTCTCTGACATCTGGGAAGGGTGGGACACGTTGGGCGTCTGCTCAGAAGCCGATCTCCGCATTTCCCTGGAATGGTGATGGTGGCTGGGGACCATCAGCATGTGGGAGCCAACGCCAGGAGGTTTGGGGTGGGATTCGGAGGGCTGGCTACTCGACTCTGGCTTGGTGTGGTCATCCCGGTCAAAGGAAATGGAGTGGCTGGAGCCGTGGGACAGGCTGCTCTCCTGACTGGGGCTCCGGGTGAGAGACACAGACTCAAAGCTGGACTCCCCCGAGGACTGGGCCATTTCTGCCAGCCGGAGCCGCTTCTTCTTGGGGGGGAGTTTCTCCGCAGGGAGCTGGGAAAGAGTCTGGCTCCTCTGTGGCCACTGGAACTCCTCGGTTTTCTCTGGCTCCTTCGGAGGAGGTTCTGGCTCTGTTTCTGGTCTGTCTGGCTCTTCCGTGACCAGAATCTCAGGGACCTGGATGTTGGGCTGGCGGACCAGCCTGGGCTGCAGGGAGTGAGGGGGGCGGCTGTGCTGGGGCGTGGGCTGAGATGGGAACTGGGACAGGGGCTTGTCCTCTTCCAGGCTGCTGGGCTGCTCGATGGAGTCGGATTTCTCAAAGGAGCTCGTGTGCTGGATGACAGAGATCTCCTTGGAGGTCGTTCTCCTCTCCTTGCCCTCGGCGCTCGAAGCCGGTTTGGTGTTCCTGGGATGGAAGCCGGCACTGGCCTCGGCAGGTGTGGGTTTTCCCGAGTCTGCTGGTGACTTCATGGGTTCACGGGTCAGGTTCAGAGCCACATCAGACGAGGCCGGGTTTGCAAACTGAGTGCCGGGGCCGGCGCTGGAGGAGGAGGTGTCAGACATTTCAAAAGCTGGCGGTTCCTCATCGTCCCCGAGGCTCTTCTCCTTCCGCCTCTTCCGCAGCGGGGTGAGCTCCAAGGTGCTGCCCAGCTTGTAATGCATCATCTGGGGCCACACGTCGGGATCTGCCGCGCTCTTCTCCGGCTCTGAGGAGGCGTGGGACGTGGCAGAGCGGGGCTTGGAGAGCTGCAGTTCTGAGCAGTAGTACTTCTTGTGGGCCTCGTAGTTGTCCCTTTTCTTATAGCGAGCGCCGCACACGTTGCACTCGTACATGAACCCTTTCGCCTTCGGGCCCTTGCGGGACTTTTTGGTAAGATCGCTTTCCTTGGTTTCAGCCTCCTCGGGAGCTTTGGGAACAGTTTCTTTGCTGGCAGAGCCGACCTCCTCCGAGACGTATTCCACTCCCAAGGGGAGCTCGATGGCTGGCTGGCGTTTTAGCATTCGAGGGTGGGAGGAAAACGCTTGGCTGCGGCTTAAGACTTCCGGCTCCATGATGTGATCATCGAATGAGTAGCTACCTCTAAAGGTGTGTGGGGAGCTTATAGTGCATGCAGCAGAAGGCATTGAGTGGCTTCTTAGGAGAGGCACTGTCTCTGTGGCACTGTGGGATTGCTGAAGTGACAACAATGATTGTTCGGGCTTCATTTTTTCACCGTGGGACGCCAACACTTTGGCTGCCTCCAGCTGGCTGCTGGAACCAGACTTGATGTCGAACTGGAAGGGTTCTCTGTACGCACCAGACTTTGGGGACTCGATGCTGCTACGCCTGGACAGAGAGCTTCTTCTGGGCTTCACACTGTCGATTTCACTGGTATCCACCACGGCTTCGTTAATGGTAATTAGCTTAGTGATGTGTTCGATCACCTGTGTTCTAGGCACAGACAACGGGACCATGCTGGGCTTCTCGTCGCCGGACAGGTGTGGGAACCCCTGGGTTGTGTTCGCAGCCAGCGCCGCCGTCCTCTGCCCAATCCTCCCACACTTCCCGAAGATGATCTCGGCGTAGGATTTGGCGTTGGTGTTGGGAGGGCTGATCTGCTGCTCGGCGCTCTCGGATCTGGAGAAGTACCCGGACTCGGTGCTGCCTTTGCTGCCGGGGCTCAGGAACGCCTGCTCGTCGATCACCTTCTTGCGCTCGCTCAGGCGCAGCGCCAGCTTCTGCTTGATGGTGTGGGTGTCCTCGGACTTATGGCTCAGGGCGTGCTCCGACGACGGCTCCACGAACTGGGAGCTGTCCTCGAGGGACTGGGACATGCTGGAGTGGGACAGGGAGCAGCGGTCGTGGCTGGAGCCTTGGCTGCCCGCGCTCAGCAGGCTGCTGGAGAGCAGGGTGTGCTTCTGCCTGGGCGACAGCTCCACGGCGTGACCCGACATCGCCGCCGTCTCCTCCTCCGAGTCTGTGCTTTCCCCTTCCGTCGGCTCCTCGAAGTCCTCGCCGCCGATGCGCTCCATCTCCAGGCTCGAGGGGTACATCTCTGCCCCGATCCCTGAGGCCAGCCCAGCTTTGATGCGGTGAGCGTGGGACTTCCTGTGTTTGTACAGATTGCTCTTGGTCTTGAAGGAGAAGCCGCAGGGAATGCAAGGGTAGGGCCTCTCCCCGGTGTGGGACCTGATATGTTTCTGGAGCACGCTGGGCTTCGCACAGGGCCTGCTGCAGTACTGGCAGATGTACTTGCCTGGCTTCTGGGGCTTCTTCTCCTTCTTGTGCACCTCCTCAGCTTGCTTCAGGGACACCTGGGCAGGGCGGGGGATGAAGACCTTCTGCACAGCCGGCATGTCCTCGGCAGGAATGATGGGCTGCGAGTGGGATGGGAGGAGCTGGCCGTGGTGGGCGTGCAGCCCGGGGGACGGGAAGGAGCCGGAGGGCCCTGGCCTGACTGGATCAACTAGCTGCCATGTGGGACCTTCCAGGACATGCTCCGGCTTCCCCGGGGACATAAATGCTGGTGCCAGTGCGTGCTGCTGAAGCTGCGGGACTTGGGCGGGGTGGTCGAAGGAGGAGGAGGAGGAGGAAGGCTTGGGTTGTTTCTGGTGGCTGGGCTTCTCCTGAGGCTCCTCTCGTGGAACGGGCAAAGAGCCGGAAAAGTGCTGCTGCGAGATGATGTCTCGGAGAGGGGTTCCTGGGGAGGGAGCAGAGCTGCCCTGGTACGTCGTTGGGGATGAAATACTGCCTTGGAAAGCCTCTCCTTTGGGAAGCCTCTTTCTTGGACTTTCCTCAGCCTTTTTTGTGCTCTTCTGGCTTTGTTCAGGATCCATGACCTTAAAAGGGTCTTTGAATGCTATTTCGGGAAGGTTTTGGCAGGCTTCATTTATGAATAATAAAGGTCCCCTCTGTAGATTCCCTGTTTTGCCTGCATTTGCTACGAAGCTGGAGCAGCCGGGAGATGGTTGTTGATTTAAGATTTCACTAAAGTGTCACTAGTTGCTATTTGATTCAAAAAAAAAAAAACCGCTTCAAGGTCAATAAAGTTCACATTGGTAACACATGACAAACTACTTCAAAGAGAGAAAACTTTCCAAAACTTTCAGTCCAAATATTTTCCTTGTGAACTTGGTTAAGGCTTTAAACCTTGCCATTTTATTTCAGTTGACAGTGGCAAGCCTTCAAAGTCAAGATGCAACCCACAATGTGTCTCTTGTTTGTTATGCAAACCTTTGAAAACTTGAGACTTTAGTGCTCATCTCAGAAAGATCCTTTTTTTTTTTTTCTTTTTTCCTCTCTCTCCTGTGCAAGGAAAATAACACTGAACGGTGGATGTCCCCCTGTGTCTTCCTTCTGTTCCACTTTGGAGTTCAAAGGCCTTGGAAAAGTATTTCCCACATTTCTGTAATTATATCCAAAAGAGAAACAGAGAAGAAAAATGACTTTAGCTTTCTGTGTGTAAGTAATTAACCGCTGCTCCTTCTGGTGGAGGGGGTTAACAGTAAATATTTTGCACACAAATGATTCAGAACAACTCACTGGATGTCTGCCATTCACAAGACATTACTTTTAATGGCAACCTAAACATAAATTGCACTCGGGCGAACCTCAGGGGCTCGGTTTAATGCTCACAAAACCTGGCTCTGAGGCAGCAACCAAAGACAGGAACTTGAAACAGAGACAGTTTGGAAAAACGAATTAAAACTCTTTCAAACTCCAGTTCCGCCTAATCTCCTGCAAACATGTAGGGGTTTAAAGTTTTTGTAATTGCATTTCCCTTCCAAACCCACGGACTCCAAAGCTCTGCCTCGCGCCTCTTACATCCCTGACAAATAACGAGGCATCTCCTCTGGATAAAAGCTGCTCTTGAGCTGTGCTAATCTTCAGTGTCACCTACAACAAAGGCAGGTAAAGAGGAGCTTTTATCCAAGTGCTGCTTCTTTAATTTCCTGCCTTTTGTCACCCAACAAAGGTACAAATCCAATTTCTGCGTCACACGCAAACAAAGGTACAAATCCAATTGCTGTGGCACACCTGTGGGGTGTCATCCTGGGCTGTTCCTAAAGGGAAACCCGCTTTGAAATGATGGGATAGGAGCTCTCAAACTCAATTAACCAGCCCGGTCAGCAAACACGGCTCGGGATGGGACACTCCAGGAGGGAATTCCACTGGAGCTCACCCTGGCTGCACTGGAATCAGCCAAGTGTGTCCAAGAGATGGAGTGGAAGATGGGTGAGATGCTCTGAAGGAAAAGAAGGGTGATGCTTTTAAAATGAAGTGAGTTGGTAGGTGCGATTTATAACGATAAATTAATTATTGCCCTTCTCTCCAAAGCTATTGCCTGCCCCGAGGTGCAGCACCTTGCTAGGACAGGATTACACTGGATTAATCAGAGGAAATTACTCCCAGCCCTGTGTTCCCTGGGGATGGGGCTGAAGTGCAAGTCCAGCAGAGCAGGAAGGAGCAGGGGACAGAGATCCGAGCTCAGCGATGGCCCAACCTCCTCTTGAAGGGTGGAGAGCCAGCAGGAGAAAGCACAAACTCCTCCAGGGATTCCTCATTCACTCCCACAACCCCGGGATGAGAAAAGGGACACGCAGTTTAAGGGGATTGAGCTTAATTTAGCAGAGCCTAATGACACTGGGACACCCCAGGACACACCATGACCCCAGACTTCACAAACTCTCTGAAAACTGTCACCTCAGATGGCCAAACTTCAAGGGTGCAGGTCCTTGTCAGGGAGACAGGCAGGGACACAAGGGGACAGTGAATCCCCCTGTGGGGCTCAGCTGAGGGACGTCAGTTCCCCTGAGATGTCAGTTTTTTACTGACTGGGTAAGTGGCTTCTCCTACTGCCCACCTGTGACACCACATCTCAGAGAAGCGACACAAAATCAGTCCTAGCCTTGAACTTCCCTTTCTTCTTTTTTCAAATCCAGGTCCTGCTCTCTTCCAGCACCAGCTTCAAACTTCCCAGGACCTGCAGAGCACCTGCTCCTGCCCTGACTTGCTGAAGGAGTCAGGCTCCTTGCTGTGAGAAGGATTTAATTACATTTTGAATCCCCTTTTCAGAGAGCCCTCAGTGCTGACTAACCCTGGCTGTGGTCTGGGCTAGACTTTGAGCCCAGCATTTATTCCAGATCAAAGGCACTCGTGGAGCTGATTTATCACCTTGGTTTCTGCACAGGTTGCTGGGGTTTGCCCCACTCGTGACACACTGAGCTTTTTAACTTGGGAGAACTGGATTTTAGCAAGGACAGAGAATTTAGCTGGATACAAGTGGATTTCGGCAGGGATTTTTTTCCAGCAAGAGCAGTGAGCTGCCACAAGCTCAAATATTCACATTTAAGAATTCCCAACTCAACCTGAACAACATTATAGTACTGAATTTTCTCCTACAGGCCACATATCAATTCCTAAGTGTTCAATAATTAGGCTTGCAAAGAAAATTCTTGAGTTAATTCAGCATCGCCCCAAACGTTCAGACCATCCTCATTCTCCTCTGATGAAACACATGGACCCCAGCTGATTTTTAATTTCTCAAGAATTCTGCACAAAAGTGAACAATTCAAGGACAGGCCAACAAACAAACACACCTGGCTGCCTACAGCAGTGAGCAGGGCCCTTGTGGGCCAGTCCAGGCTGCCCTGGACATCTTTGTTCCATTCCTGGGAACGAGGCTCCTGGAATGCCAGTGGCAAAGGCTAATTCTCCTAGCTGGATGCAGTTCATCCAGGATGAGACTTCTCCAAGGAAAATTTACCAGTGCAACAAAAAATTGGGAGAAAATAAATGAAACCTGAGAGGGTTTCTCCACTAAGGATCCACAGGGAAGAAGAAAAGGTGGGACAAAGGGATGGGGAAGGGTCTGGAGGGGCAGCTGAGGGCTCTTGGAGTGTCCAGCTGTGTGGGGAATGGATTTGTAGGGAATTCCCAAAGCCTGACAGAAGGCTCACACAGTCCTGTGCCTCTGTGTGCAAACTCTGAGATAAATGTGCTGCCTTGGAAAGGCCACGGGATGGGACAGACATTGCTGAGAGGGAAATGGAACTGGAAACAAGTTCCAAATGGTGACTTTCCCTGGGCAGAGCTCAGGGATCTGCAGCTCCAACCCCTGCTCTGGGACAGGGACAGCAGCCAGGGCACGGCTGGAGCTGGGCCAGGGCAGGCTCAGGCTGCAGAGCAGGGAAAGGTTCTTCCCCCAGAGGTGCTGGGCACTGCCCAGGCTCCCCAGGGAATGGGCACGGCCCCGAGGCTGCCAGAGCTCCAGGAGCCTTTGGACACCAGGGGTGACAGGCTGGGGTTGGTGGGGGTCTGGGCAGGGTCTGGTCATCCTTGGTCCCCTCCAGCTCAGGATATTCCATGATAACAACCCTACACTGTTTTTATTCTCACTTTCCCTCAGCACCCTGAGCATGGCACTGGAACAATGACAGCAAATCCTGAAGGAAAAGCCCCATGGATTATAGGGCACAGGGCTTCCAGCTGCTGTCACTGCATTCTGCAGCCCAGTCTGGGGCACAGGCACTAAACCTGGCGATTCCAGCTTTTATTTCTATTCAAACAAGATTTCTCACTTGAAATGCACTGGAGTGAACACGGCCAGAAACTCCCATTCCTTTGCCAGTGCCAGAAACAAAGGCTGCCCCCCTGATGGAAGAAATCAGTGACAGAATTCCCTCTGACTTTAATGAGACCAGAGCTTTACCCTAAAGCCTGAGAGAAAATGCTCAGAAAAAGGCTTTTCTAGAAAAAGTCACAGTTGTGAGGATTCTGAATTACCTTATTATGGCTGAAATGAATTTGTGCAAAGAGGCCCAGGCACACATTTTCCCCCAATCCCAAACCTCTCCCAGTCCTAAACCACACCCAATCCTAGACCTCACCCAATCCTAAACATTTTCCAATCCCAAACTTCTCCAAATCCTAAACCATGCCCAATCCTAAACCTGTCCCAATCCTAAACCTCTCCCAATCCTCCTGGAGGGTTTAGGATGAGCTGAGCAGTTCCAAGCCTCAGGCTGTGCCTGGCTCCATCACCCCACCCACACAAACTGCTCCCCACCAGATCTGGGGCTTAAACCCCTCCTGAACAGGATGAAAAGTGCTGGGCCTGACAGCTGAGCTCCAGGTGGGAACATCACTGAGGAGACATTGGGATTTTCCAGTGATTGGGATTTTTCTACGCTCTTCCAACCACAGCAGCATTTTCCTCTCCTTGCACACCCAATTTCAGCCTGTTTTCAGGGGTGCCAGGCTTTTGGGGAATGCCTGCTAGAAAATCTACCTGCTTATCAGTCATGAGAACTGTGAAGCCAAATTTTAGACAAGTTTAATGACCAGCAATATTTGACATTTTTAAAATATACTTTAAATCTTGCAAATTTTGTGCAAGTGAGAGAAGTAGGAACAGCACAAGCTCCTATTTCTGTTCTACTGAGGGAAGTGGCAGCCACTAAAATGCCCTGCCTGTGGAAGGATCCAGCATTTACCCCGTTATTATTAGGGTTTAATCAATCTGGAGATGCACATCCAGGAAAATAAATACTTTGGGTTTTTTTGCAGCTGATGGTGTTCCTCAGTCCTGACAAAAAACCTCTGTGTATAAAAACAGGTGTGAGGAGCACAGGGTGGAGAGTTCAGCACTACCTGGAGGTCGTGGGAGATCCCAAATTAGCTTTGAACAAATTAAATTATTGATGAAAAGAGGGATTTAATGCCAACAGCAGCAGGGGCAGATCCCCTGCAATCACCTCCAGCAACTGAAATACAAAACTATATATAACTGAATATATATAACTAAAACAACTGAAATATAAAAACGCAGCACTGGGAGGACTCACGAGGCAGAAGTTTCTCAAATTAATTGAGGTGAAAGCAAAATAAACCAGACGAGAGAAAGGCAGGTCCTGCTCCCAGGTGGAGCCCACGGCCAAGAGCAGGGGAGGCAGCAGGGTGGGAAAGGCAGAGGTTACTCACAGTGCACTGGGGAGTGGGATTTTGCTGCTGTCCCTCTCTGGGTAGCCCAGGGCTGAGCTCAGCCTGTGGAAGAAGGGCAGGCTGGGCTCAGAGTGTGCAGATATTGCAGTCTCACCTCAGCAGGGCTCTGCTGGAGACAGGGCCACGTAACCACAGCAGGGCACAAACTGCCACAGCTGGGGAGCCCCTGGGGCTGCACCCACTCCCTGGGGTGCACTGAGAGAAAACACAGCGCTGCTGCTCCTGCTCCAGCACAGGTGTGCCTCCTCCTGGGTCAGGAATTTCTCCTGCTGGCCCATGTAGTTCCTCTCCTGGCCCAGTTATTCCTCATCTGACCCAGGTATTCCTTCTCTTGGACCAGTTATTCCCCCTCCTGGCCCAAGTGTTCCTCCTCCTGTATTCCATCTCCTGACCAGGTATTCCTCATCTGAACCAGGTATTCCTTCTCCTGGATCAGCTATTCCTCCTCCTGGCCCAGTTTATCCTCCTCTGGATCAGGTGTTCCTTATCTGAACCAGTTATTTCTCCTCCTGGCCCAGGAATTCCTCATCTGACCCAGGTATTTCTCCTCTGGCCCAGGAATTCCTTATCTAAACCAGGTAATCCTCCTCCTTGAGCAGGTATTCCTTATCTAAACCAGATATTCCCCCTCCTGCCCCAGCTATTGCCCCTCATGGATCAGTTATTCCTCTTCCTGGCCCAGCCCTTCTTCCAAAGCTCGTATTTGGTCTCGAATGTTGCTTTAAGCCACCTTTAGTTCCAAGGAAATCATTCCATTGCTCCACACTCACCTTGCACTGACCTCCCAGCACACTCCAACACCTTTCCTGTGAGGAAAGGCTGGGAGAGCTGGGGGTGTCCAGCCTGAATAAAGGGTTCTGGGGAGATCCTGGATCCCTTTCCAGGGCCTAAAGGGGCTCCAGGAGAGGGACTGGGGACAAGGGCTGCAGGGACAGGAGCCAGGGAATGGCTTCCCACTGCCAGAGGGCAGGGCTGGATGGGAGATTGGGAACTGGGAATTGTTCCCTGGCAGGGTGGGCAGGGGCTGGGCTGGAATTGCCAGAGCAGCTGTGGCTGCCCCTGGATCCCTGGCAGTGCCCAAGGCCAGGCTGGACACTGGGACACTGGGAGGTGTCGCTGCCATGGCACTGGGGTGACACTGGGTGGGATTTAAGGTTTTTCCAACCCAAACCATCCCAGGATTCTGGAATTCACCCATTTGGATCCTCAGACTTGAGCAGCATCTGCTGAGCTGCCATGGATCACCAAGGGGAGAAGGAAACCCAGGGCTAAACTGGAGAGGTTTGGGTTCAATTCCAGCTTTGGTCACACATTTCCTGTGTGAAACTGGGTGAGTTCATCTCTGCCAGGCCTGAGTGAGTCCCCATCTCCAGGCGGGGACACTTCCCTGTTCCACAGCTGTGCTGTGACTCAGCACGCAGCATCTGGGGGGCCCTGGATCCTCCGGGAAGGGAGAGACCCACCGGGATAAACAGGGATCCTCTAAACTGGAAACAGATGGGGAGACAGCCAGGAGACTTTCTCTGCTCATTAAAAAAAAATCCAGGATTAAAAGGCTGTGCTTATTCACTTTTATTTTTATCCCACAGGGTTTCAGCAGTTTCCCCTCCCACCCTTCCAGGCAGAGAAGGGCCCCGAGCAAAACACGAAAAAACTCAACTCTGCACTTATTAAAGGGTTAACCTCGAGAATTTCATCACTTCAAAGAGGTTTTCCAGAAAAGCATTTGAGTCACAACAGAGAAATTATTGCAAAATCTGCATATTTGAGAGATAAATATTCCCAGAAATATCACCATCAAAACTAGAAGAGAGAGGAAAGAAAAAAGAACCAAAACCAACAGCAAGCCCCGTGCAGGCTGAGGAGCAGCAGAAGGGCAGGGATGGAGCAAAGCATCAGCACTTCCATGAATTCCCTGGAGCCAGGACAAGGCTCTGGCTCAGCCTCCAGGCAGCCCCAGCTCCCTCCCAGCCCCAGCCCAGCTCCTGCTGATCCGTTTCCATCGCTCCAAGTGGGATTTGCAGCCTGGCTCCTGCTCCTGCAGGCATTGCCAGTCCACTCCCTTGTTCCTGAGGGCTTCTCAGGAGTTTCTTACGTTTATAAGGGCACTGATCCAGTTTTCTTGCAACCAAAATGCAAGAGAATCAACTTTTTTAGAGACATTTGAGATGACCCTCGTGGTCCAGTGCCTGTGACTGGGAGGAATTCTGAGCATTCCCATCTCATCTCCTCCATGGGATTGTGTAAATCCCTGCTGCTCTCCCCTCTCGCTATTGAAAAGTCACTGTTTAATATTTTTAACCTACTCCTGCCTAACAATTCCTTCACGATTCCTCAGCACTGACCACTCCAGGCTTGCCAAAGCCAGGGCGGGGAGGCAGCTCGTGGTGAGCTGGTGATTCCAGCCAAGGTGACCCTGAGCACAGGGAAGGCAGGAATCGCCTTTCCCTGGAAATGTGTTCCCCTGCAGAGACTCCTGCTTGAACCCAGCGATTGAGAAACCTCCCAGAATGTTTCTGCATCGTTTCAAACCACAGGAGTGGGAAAAAAAAAAAAAAAAAAAAAAAAAAAAAAAAAAAAAAAAAAGAAGGAAGGGACAGCTCCAGTTCAGAGGGAGTTTGGGATTCCTGCTCAACCTCAGGATTGCAGCGGGAATCAGCAGGGAAGGAATTGATCCCACAGCCCTGTCCCATGGCCAGGAGGCTTTGGAGGGTCAGTGGGAACGGCTCTCCCTGAACCTCCCTGGATCAGCCTCCCCTTGGATCCTGCCCTGATTTCCTTCCATGGATACCAGAAATCCATGGATTCCATCACATATCCATGGATGCACTCACCAATCCATGGATTCACTCTCACACCAATCCATAGATTCACTCACAAATCCATAGATGCACTTGCAAATCCATTGATTCTCACACACCAATCCATGGATTCACTCTCACCCCAATCCATGGATGCACTCACAAATCCATGGATGCACTCACACCAGTGCATGGGTGCACTCACACCAATCCATGGATTCACTCTCACACCAGTCCATGGATGCACTCACAAATCCATGGATTCACTCTCACACCAATCCATGGATACACTCACACCAATCCATGGATACACTCACACCAATCCATGGATACACTCACACCAGTCCATGGATACACTCACACCAGTCCATGGATGCACTCACACCAGTCCATGGATACACTCACCAATCCATGGATACACTCACACCAGTCCATGGATACACTCACACCAGTCCATGGATGCACTCACACCAGTCCATGGATACACTCACACCAGTCCATGGATACACTCACCAATCCATGGATACACTCACACCAGTCCATGGATACACTCACACCAGTCCATGGATGCACTCACACCAGTCCATGGATTCACTCTCACACCAATCCATGGATACACTCACACCAGTCCATGGATGCACTCACACCAGTCCATGGATTCACACACCAGTCCATGGATACACTCACACCAGTCCATGGATGCACTCACACCAGTCCATGGATTCACTCTCACACCAGTCCATGGATGCACTCACACCAGTCCATGGATTCACTCTCACACCAGTCCATGGATACACTCACACCAGTCCATGGATTCACTCACACCAGTCCATGGATTCACACACCAGTCCATGGGTGCACACACCAGGGAGAGCCCAGCTCCTGGTGCTGACCCTGGGATGTGACAGACCCTGGCTCATCCTTCAAGCCCAGCAGAGATCCCGGCTCCAGCAGGAGCTGAGATCCCAAACTCCTGGCACAGTGATCCCAGCACTCAGGTGGAACCAGGGTTGTCCCAGCCCTTTCCTGATCCCCTTTCCTGAGTGAAGCCCAGCCTCAGGAGCTGCCTGCTGCTCTCACACCTGGGCTGAGCTGTCCGTGAGGGACCAATTTGGAATCTCCTCTCTCCTAAAATCCAGGAGAACAATTCCTGGAGCAGCAGGAGAGCTGCAGGCACCCCCGTGCGATGGCCTGTAGGAATGGTAAAAAGCTGCCCTGTCATTTCTTCCAAGTGCAGCTCACAAGCAATTTGCAAGTTCCCATATGAAACTGTTTTGAGAATGAGAAGTTCCTTTAACACAACAATCTATTCTGAGGGTGAAAAACAAGTGCACCTGTAATAACAAGGGATTTGTCCCATGAAAATCAGTAAAGAAAATATATAAACAATCCGAGAATAGAGAGATTTGATGGACAAGTAAAATGTCCTTTACTAACCAACAGAATAATTAACAAGAAAGCTGTTAATCAATTAGAAGTTGCCCACGAGGTTTGTAAAAACTGTATAAAAGACAGCACAGGGCCACAATAAAGAGCCTTCTGAAGATGATACTGTGTCACTCTGTGTGTCTACAACAATGACCACCCAAAGCTGAGCTGAGGCACAGCCAGGAGCAGCAGCAGGGATGTTGTGCCAATGAGTCAATCCCCATTCCCAGAACATTCTCCAGCAGTTCATCCACATGGATTTGACCAGCCAGAATCCAGACCCTTCACCGGGTAAATCCTGCAGGATTTCCACAGAAACACTGAATCATTAGAGCTGGAAAAGCTCTCCAGGATAATTCCAGCCTTGCACCATGTTCCCAAAGCACATCGCTGCTCGTTTTCTGAGCACTTCCAGGGATGTGACCCCTCAGCTTCCCTGGGAAGTTTGTGCCAGCAAGGAGACAGGGAAAGCTCTGCAATAAAGTTGCAAATGTGCCCTTTTCAGCTGGTAGTAACTCAGCCTTTCCTGGCTCTCCACAGTGCGGGAGCACCAGGGAGGAGCAGCTTTTCCCAAGTTTCCTGCATGACGCTCTCCAGCTGAATTAATACCATTTCCTTCCCAGCTTATTTGGCATTCCAGGGGCTCCCTGAGAGTACCATTCCCCTCAGGACTCACTAAAGAAAATAACTGGGGGGAAAAAATAAAATAAAATAAAAAACCCAACAAAAAAACCCCAAGAAGTGCCATTGTTTGGCTCAGCCTCTGCTTTCCTGAGCGTTGGCTGCTGTGGGAGCTGGAACCAATCCATAATGGGAAAAATGAGGAATTTTGGTGTGTTCAGCAAATATCCCAGGAGAGGGACGCTTTGGGCAGACTGCAGAAGTGCCCAGCACTGGGAGGCTGCTGGGGGCTGGGGCAGGGAGGTTCTGCCCAGATCCATGTGGGAGCAGAACCTCGTCGGGCCATGATCCAGAGGGGTTTTCCCTCTGGATGCACCGGCAGGACACAGCCAGGCCAGGCATGTCACCTGCAGGGCACAGCAGCTTTGTGGGACTGAACAAAACCAAATGAGGGATTTTGGAAGGCAATGAAAACAATAAAAAAGGAAGCTTTTAACATGCAAATTCCAGCTCTGCTCCTCGACAATTTTACTCTTACACAAACTGCTCTTTGTCTCGTTAACGACAAAGCAGAAGCAATTAAGCAAAGTGTGCAATAAGACTTAAACAGAATGGAATTAAAACCGACTCTGAGATTATTGTACAACCCCACTGAAGGGATCCTTCCAGCTGATGCCACCAAAAGCTGCCGGTTGGCTTTGGATGCAGCAGGGAGGAGCAGAAATGGTGCAGGAAAGATCTCCCTAAAAACAGCCTCTGCACAGGGAGAGAGGCCACGGGGGGCTGGGAGCTGCATCAGCTTTATCCTGAACTCCAGCCCAAGCCCTCGGCAAGGCTCCTCTCTTCTGCTGGGATGGGGCACAGAACCCTAAAATGGGTTGGGTTGGAAGGACCTTAAATCCCACCCAGTGCCACCCCAGCCATGGCAGGGACACCTCCCAGTGTGGAACCCCTGTTCCAGAGGGCAGGGCTGGATGGGAGATTGGGCACTGGGAATTGTTCCCTGGCAGGGTGGGCAGGGGCTGGGCTGGAATTGCCAGAGCAGCTGTGGCTGCCCCTGGATCCCTGGCCGTGCCCAAGGCCAGGCTGGACACTGGGACACTGGGAGGTGTCCCTGCCGTGGCACTGGGGTGGAACAAAACGAGTTTTAAGATTCCTTCCAACCAAAACCATTCCAGGATTCTGTGATTCCAGATCCTATGATCTCACCAGCCACAGCAGCATCTGGAATATTGCTATTTTCCTAGGAGGGCTGGAGGGGAATCCAGCCCTGCCCAGCAGGAACAGCCACAGCAGAGCTCCCAGGCTGGGAGGGGGATGGAAATTTGGGATTGAAATGAGTGGACAGATCACTGAAAATGCCGTAAACTCTTCCGGGCAATTCCAGCCTGCAATTCCCACCCTGCTGGGCAGGAAATTTTCCTTTCTCTGCTGCCCTGTGGTACCACACAAGGTTGCCCTCTCTCCATGAACAGAATTCCAGTGTCAGAATTCCAGCTTGGTGTTAATCAAGTTCCCAGGTGCTCTGAAGGATAGAAGGCACTGTAAAAATACAAGTATTTTATAAATTCCCTCTGTTAGGATGGTGCAAAAGCATTTTTGCTTGGCAATTTTTTTGCTTGGGAATTCCTGCACCTGTGTGCAGTCCTTGAAAATCAAATTAAATCAGATTTTCCACTTTCTCGACACAGCAACAACACCCAGTGTTGTGTTGGGCCAGCCTGTATCTTATTTAATTAAATGTACAGAGGAGCTGCTGAAAGATTTCCATTTAAATGAGAAAATAATTGGAATCTGAGTGGAAATCCAACAAGGAAACTTTCCCAACTGCTTCAGAACTAAAGGCAATGGGGGTTTTCCCTATCCTCAATGAAAAGAAAGGCAGAAAGAGAAATAAATGATCCTTTTATCCCCTCCAGGCAAACCCAGAGTTTCTGATCCTTTCTCCAGGCTGGAAATTTCCCTTTTCCACAGCCTCGTGGGGAGCATATCCCGAAATTCACTTACATTTGTCCCAACTAAGAGAAATGGTGACAAACCCAGAAATAGGAATTAGACACAGTGAGCAAGTCCCTGCCTGTCCCCAGTGCCACCCTCAGCCCCATAAAGCCTTTGCTGTGTTCCCACTCCGGGGCAGGGGAGTTGTGGGGGAGGATTTGGGTTAATTAACACAGCTTTTCTCCAGGTAAATATTTTCCCAGGCAAGGTGGAGCTGCAGGAAAGGGATTCACCAGGGAACGCAGAGCCAGCAGCACGAGGGGGAGATTTTCCTCCCCAAACCCCTCATTTCCAAAGCATAGTGTGGCTATTTATATCTTTTAATATATTTATTTCTATATCTGTATTTTGGATATTTATTTTTAATATATTTATTTCTATATCTGTATTTTGGATATTTTCTATATTTAAAAAATTTTCTTTCTATATCTGTATTTTTTTATATTTTTATCTTTTCTATATCGATTTATATACATGTATTTGAAATATTTATATCTTTTATATATTTATTTCTATATCTGTATTTTGGATATTTATAGCCTTTATTTATTTATTTATTTATCTGTATTTTTTATAAATTTATATTTTTATATATTTATTTTTATATATGTATTTTGGGGTTTATATTTTTATATTTATTTACATATATGCATTTTTGATATTTATATATTTTATATATTTATTTCTATTTTTATCCTGCAGTTGTCTATTCACACACACCCCTCTCCATGTGCAATTCTGATTAAAAATCCCCAGCCAAATCCCAATTTTAGGCAATTCCAGACAGATCCCAATTGCAGACAGCTGGGCAGGGTGTGAAGATCTGTCCCCCCTGGAGAGGATCCTGATGTTCCCCAGATCCAGGGGGGAAAGCTCAGCTTTTGGAGCTCTGCAGTGCACACAAAGAGCACAAACAACCCTCAATCAAGATAGGCCGTTTGTTTAACAGGAAGGGGACAGAAAGCATGACTGAGTTTGGAGGGAATGTCGGGAGCTTTGCAGGGAGAGCAGAGTCAAGTCTGGGCAGTGTTTGCTCCCTTGTCATCACAGGCTCCACAGAACAGCCTTGTCTGCTCGTACAAAAATACACCTTGTGCCAGGGGAACAGGCAGGGCTGAACGAGCGCCAGAACGTGTCTTGGGTCATTTCCAGGTGATTGGCCTCTTCTTAACAGATCCTTCTTGCAGATGAAGGCAAATATTTATGTAGGGACCCCATTGGCTGCGTGTCCCTCTCTCCTGGTTTTTCCCCTCATAAACCTGTTCCTCAGGAATCCACAGCCCCAGCGCTGGCTGGGGCACGGGACAAAACCCAGAGCGGGATTTTCCACATCCTCAGAAGCCCAGACAGGATCTCCTGCACACCAGGGACTCTCCACCCTTTCAATCCCATTGCATCCCTCAGAAATTCCCCATTCCTGACTCCTACACAGGGACTCAGCCTGGCCAAATATTTCCTCCGGCATCTTCTGCTTCCAGGACATTGGGCTGGCTCTTTGGGACACCTGAGGTGGGTTTGGATGGAGAAGAGCTCTGCACTTTGCTGGGACAAATCTCCTGAGCCTCCAGCAAGGCTAATCCTTAATTGAACAATTCTATATCAAAATAAGAACCTGGAGGCTCCTGCCTGTGCCTGGGATGGAAGAGCCATTCCAAGATTTAAATGCCAGTTTTAATCCCAAGAATCCTGGGGTTGCCTTTCCCTTGCTCTATTTCTTCAGGTAGTGCTGAAGACACTTTCAAGGTGAAGATAGTCTCTTCCTGACACTTTCCTTCCCTTTATCCCTGCAGGGATTTGAGGGCTCCAAACGGGAACAGAGTTCAGGATGTTCAGGAGGACAAAGCCACACAGGTGAGGCCACCCCAGCAGGTCACAGGGGGCTCATGGGGAAGGATTCACCCCAGGAGAGACCCCCAGCCTCACCCCACTCCCAACAAAACCCCTTTCCGACCCCGTGGGAATGGTGATCTTCATCTGGGGCCACTGGAACACACCGAGGGAAGATTTGTGACAGATTCGTGTTTGCTGCATCCACCTGCTGGATCTTTACTTGGACCTGGAACCATGGAATGGTTTGGGCTGGGGGGACCTTACAGCTCATCCAGCCCCCAGGAATACCTTCTCCTCCCCCAGGGCCACCTTCTGCTCCCCCAGATTGTGTCCAGCCTGGCTTGAGACCTTCCAGGGCTGGGGCAGCCACAGGATTTGTGAGAAACAACTCAATTTTGGTGCCTTTTGTTGTTCATGTTTGCTGGTGAAGGCACCTGCAGAGGGCAGATCAAGAGGTGACCCCGAGAGCCACCAGTGAGCGGTGTTATCACTCAGTTATGTTCTATAACTTCCCCTGACCCAAAAGGAAACCAATCCTGGCTCCACCCTGTGCCTCCTGGCCAAATTCCAGCTGTACCTGCTGCTGGCACACCCAGGGCCAGGATAAATCATCCCAACAGACACAAACCAGGAGCAAAGTGTCATCTTGATGCAGACCAGGAGAGCCAAACCACTCAGCAACACAAAATCCCCCTTTTTAACCCTGCCAGACTCAGGGAATTGGTTTCCAGGAATCAGCCAGTGCTGTGCACGTTTGTTATCACGTCTCTAACGAGATAAGGTGTGAGCTTCTGTTTAATTAGAGACACTGAGCTCACACTGGTGACCAAAACTACCTTGAAAACACCTCCCAGCACTTCCCAGCTGAGCTCATAAGAGCTTGGAGCTGGAATGGCATCAAGGAAAAGATCTGCAGGTCAGATATTAAAGATTTCACGGCAAAAAAATATATTTTTTTAAGCCATCCCTAGCACAGACAGTGGATGTCTATCCCTGTGGACAGACATCCAGGAAATCTGAGAGCACATTCCTTCAGCTTAGCACAGAGCTCAGTAAAAAATAGGCTTCAAAATCTTCATTTGGGGATATTTTTTTAAAGAATTTAAATGTGTTTGTCAAAAAAAAAAAAACGGACAAATATTTTTCTTAACAAATTCAATTTATTTTATGTATTTAAATGTGTGTTACCTTTTTCTAAGAAAATTTAAAAAAAAATAAAAAAACCAAATGTGAAACTTGCAGAGGACCCAGAGCCAGAAATTACTCATGTACTCAGCTACTGATCCAAAAACCTTCCTGCACTGCAGAGCCCTGAGAGGAAAAAAACTTCAAAAACCCTCCCTAGGATGAAATCTCTGATGGAACAGCTGAGAGATCACCAAAATAATTATTATTTCAATGCAAGCAAGAAACTCTTCAATCAAAGATCACAAGCAGCCACATATCTGAATTTGAGATCAAGTGGCTGTTTAAAAAAAATGAACCAAATAAAAGCCCCTAAACCCATCAACTGCTGGCAAAGGGGATCCTCAGCCCTATCTGACTGTGCCAGGTCACTGTGAGAAACACCACGGGGAGCTTTTGAATTTTTGTTCAGATTCCTCGATCAAATCCAGGAATCCTGACTGCTGAGTTCCCAATGGGCTTCTCCTGGTGTACCCCAGAGCAGAAAAAAGCTCAGAAGAACATCAGAATATATCATAATCTCAGAATAACGGGTTTTTTCCCCAAATACCATTTACCAAGCACAGCCCTGAACCTTTAACCAGAGACTCCTTCTTGGAGGGGCTGCTGCAAACCAGCCCTGAGCACAGAGACCCCTCAATACTCCCCAGCGAGCTGGGTTGGGGTCCAGGGAGGGACAATTCCCTGTTAAATCCACCCCGTGGAGAAGCAGCCAGTGCTGTAACCAGCTCTGTGCCTCTCCCTCCGTGGGCAAAGCAAGGTTTGGACACGAGGCAAGTCTGAAACTGCCTCCAGCCTCTTTAGGAGAGGTTGAAATAAAAATTTAAAAGCACCAAAACCAAAAAAAAACCAAAAAAAACCCTCTCCAAGGGCCAGCATTCCTGGTTGATGGCTGAGCAGCAAACGGAGGACAGCTGCAGGCCCTGACAGGCACAGGGCAGAGCTGAGCCCCGGCGTGTGCACGGAGCAAAGGGCTCTGGTGCCTGCAGAGCAGCTGAGCAGGACACGTCTGTCACAGGAGGACACAGCACTGGGGACAGGCCCAGGGGAGGTGTGGGGGCCCTGAGTGACCCAGGAGAGGTGGCTCAGGAGGAAGGGAACGTGGAGAGCTCAGGGAGGGCAGCAGGGCTGGAGAGAGTTCAGGGTTTAAATGGAACAGTTCAGGAGAGGGAGAGCGGCCCTGAGCAGCCACAGCCTGTGCAATGCAGAAAAATGGGGTTTGTGCAAAGGGCCGGCTGTAAAACACAACCGGAGACGAACCGGTGACCAACCTGTGACCAACCTGTGACTAACCAGTGACCAGCCACTGATCAACCTGTGACCAACCAGGGATAAACCTCTGACTTACTCCTGACCTACCTGTGACCAACCACTGACCAACCACTGACCAACCTTCGACCAACCTTCGACCAACCTTTGAATAACCAGTAACCAACCTTTTACCAACCAGTGACAGATCTATGACCAACCAGTGACCAACCTGTGACCAATCTGTGATGAACTGCTGACAAACCACTGACCAACCACTGACCAACTTGTGACAAACCAGTGACCAACTTGTTACCAACCTATTACCAACCGCTAACCTACCTGTGACCAACCTGAGACCAACATGTGACCAACCTGTGACCAACCACTGACCAAGCTGCGACTAACCAGTGACCAACCTTTGACTAACAGTGACCAACCGCTTACGAACCTGTTACCAACCTGTTACCAACAAGTGACCAAGCACTGACCAACCTGTGACCAGCCACTGAAAAACCACTGACCAACCTGTGACTAACATTTGACCAACCAGTGAACAACCTGTGACCTACCTGTTACCAGCCAGGGACCAATCTCTGACTGACTGCTGACCTACCTGTGACCAACCACTGACCTACCTGTGACCAACCTGTGACCAACCTGTTACCAACCATTGACTAATCACTGACAAACCTGTGACTAACCAGTGACCAACCAATGACAAACCTATGAATAACCAGGGACCAACCTTTTACCAACCAGTGACAAATCTATGACCAACCAGTGACCAACCTGTGACCAATCTGTGATGAACTGCTGACAAACCACTGACCAACCACTGACCAACTTGTGACAAACCAGTGACCAACTTGTTACCAACCTATTACCAACCACTGACCTACCTGTGACCAACATGTGACCAACCTGTGACAAACCTGTGACCAACCTGTGAATAACCAGTGACCAACATTTTACCAACATGTGACCAACCTGTTACCAACCTCTGACCAACCACTGACCAATCTGTGATTAACATGTGACCAAGCTGTGACGAACCTGTTACCAACCTGTTACCAACCAATGACCAACCAGTTGGCAACCAATGACCAACTTGTTACCGACCTATTACCAACCACTGACCAACCTGTGACCAACCATTGACAAACGTGTTACCAACCTGTTACCAACCAGTGAGAAAACGCTGACCAACCACTGACCAAACTGTGACTAACCTGTGACCAACCTGTGACCTACCTGTGACCAAACTGTTACCAACCTATTGCTAACCTGTGACCAACCTGTGACCTACCTGTGATTTACCTGTTACCAATCTGTTAACAACCTGTTACTAACCTGTGACCAACCAGTGACCTACCTGTGGACAACCTGTTACCTACCTGCGACCTACATCATACCAACCTGTGACCAAACTGTTACCAACTACTGACTAACCTGACACCACCCTGTGACCAACCTCTGACCAACCTGTGACCAACCTGTAACATACCTATTATACACCTCTTACCTACCTGAGACCAACCTGTTACCAACCAGTGACAAACCGCTGACCAACCACTGACCAAACTGTGACTAACCTGTGACCAACCTGTGACCTACCTGTGACCTACCTGTGACCTACCTGTTACCAACCTGTTCCTAACCTGTGACTGACTGCTGACTGACATGTTACCATCCTGTGACCAACCTGTTACCAACCTGTGACCAACTTGTTACCAACCTGTTACCAACCTATTACCAAACACTGACCTAACTGTGACCAAACTGAAAGTAATCTGTGACCAAGTGCTGAACAACCACTGACCAACCACTGACCAACCAGTGACCAACCTTTTACCAACCAGTTAACAACCGCTAGGCAACCACTGACCAATCTCTGACCAACCTGTGACCAACCTGTGACAAACCTGTTACCAACCTCTTACCAACCAATGACCAACCTATTACCAACCGCTGACCACTCTGTGACCAACCATTGACCAACCTGTTACCAACCTGTTACTAACCTGTTACCTACGTGTGATTTACCTGTTACCAACCTGTTACCAACCTGAGACCAACCTGTGACCTACCTGTGACCAACCTGTAACATAACTATTATACACCTCTTACCTACCTGTGACCAAACTGTTACCAACCAGTGACACACCTGTGACCAATCTGTGACAAACTGCTGACCAACCACTGACAAACCTATGATCAACCAGTGACCAACTTGTTACCAACCACTGACCAACCTGTTACCCACCATTGACCAACCCATGACCAACCTGTGACCAACCAGTGACTAACCAGTGACGCACCAGTGACTAACCTGTTATCAACCTGTTACCAACCAGTGCCAAATTGCAGACCAACCACTGACCAACCTGTTACCAACCTGTGACCGACCTCTGACCTACCTTTGACCAACCTGTGACCTACCTGTGACCAACCTGTGACCAACCTGTTACCAAGCAATGACCAACCTGTTACCAACCACTGACCAACCTGTGACCAACCTGTGACCAACCATTGACAAACCTGTTTCCAACCTGTTACCAACCAGTGAGAAACCACTGACCAACAACTGACCAAACTGTGACTAACCTGTGACCAACCTGTGACCTACCTGTGACCAAACTGTGACCAACCGCTGACCTACCAGTGAACACCCTGTGACCAAACTGTTACCAACCAGTGACCAACCTGTGAATAACCAGTGACCAACATTTTACCAACCAGTGAACAATCTGTAACCAACCAGTGACCAACCTGTTACCAACCTGTTACCAGCCAGGGACCAACCTCTGACATACTCCTGACCTACCGGTGACCAACATGTGACCCACCCGTTACCAACCTGTGACCAACTTCTTACCAACCTGTTACCAACCTATTACCAAACACTGACCTACCTGTGACCAAACTGTAACTAACCTGTGACCAACTGCTGACCAACCAGTGATCAACCACTGACCAAACTGTGACCAACCTGAGACTAACCAGTGACCTAACTCTGACCAACTTCTGACCAACCTGTGACAAACCTGTGAGCAACTTCTCACCTACCTCTGACCAACCAGTTACCAACCGCTGACAGACCACTGACCTACCTGTGACTAACCAGTGACCAACATTTTACCAACCAGTGATAAACCTTTGACAAACCAGTGACCAACCTGTGACCAATCTGTGACCACACTGATACCAACTTCTGACCAACCAGTGACCAAACTGTTAATAACATATTACCAACTGCTGACCTACCAGTGACCAAACTGTAACTAACCTGTGACATACTGCTGACTAACCACTGACCAACCTGTGACCAACCTGTTACCAACCACTGACCAACCAATGACCAACCTGTTACCAACCTATTATCAACCGCTGACCAACCTGTAACCAAACAGTGACTAACCAGTGACACACCAGTGACTAACCTATTACCAACCTGTTACCTACCTGTGACCTACCTGTTACCAGCCTGTTACTAACCTGTGACCAACCCGTGACCGACCTGTGACCAACCTGTGACCAACCTGTGACCAATCTGTGACCAACTGCTGACCAACCAGTGACAAACCTGTGACCAACCTGTTACCAACTTATTACCAACCTGTGACCAACATGTTGCTAACCTGTGACCAATCTGTGACCTACGTGTGATCTACCTGTTACCAACCTGTTACCAGCCTGTTACTAACCTGTGACCAACCCGTGACCTACCTGTGACCAACCTGTGACCAAGCTGTAACCAACCTGTAACATACCTATTACACACCTGATACTAACCTGTGATCAACCAGTTACGAACCTGTTATCAACCAGTGACAAACCGCTGACCAACCACTGACCAACCTGTGACCAACTTCTGACCAACCTGTGACCAACCTGTTACTAACCTGTGACTGACTGCTGACCTACCTGTTACCAACCTGTGACCAACCTGTGGCCAAACTGTGACCAAATACTGACTAACCTGGGACCAACCAGTGACCTACTTGTTACCAACTGGTTACCAACCTATTACTAAACACTGACTGACCTGTGACCAAAATGTAACTAACCTGTGACCAACTGCTGACCAACCATTGACCAAACACTGACCAACCATTGACCAACCTCTGACCACTCTGTGACCAAACTGTTACCCACCAGTGACCAAACTGTGAATAACCAGTGACCAACATTTTACCAACCAGTGACAAACCTGTGACCAACTTGTTACCAACCTGTTACCAACCTATTACTAAACACTGACCGACTTGTGACCAAAATGTAAATAACCTGTGACCAACTGCTGACCAACCAGGGACCAACCTGTTACCAACCTATTACCAACCAGTTACCAACGACTGGCAAAACACTGACCAATCTGTGACTAACCAGTTACCAAACAGTGACCAAAATGTGAACAACCAGTGACCAACTTTTTACCAATCAGTGATAAACCTTTGACAAACCAGTGACCAACCTCTGACCAAACTGTTACCAACTTCGAAACAACCTGTGACCAAACTGTTACTAACATATTACCAACCGCTGACCTACCAGTGACCAAAGTGTAACTAACCTGTGACATACTGCTGACCAATGACCAACCTGTGACCAACCACTGACCAACTTGCGACCAACATGTTACTAACCTGTTACCAACCTGTTACCAACCAGTGACCAACCACTGACCAACATGTGACCAACATGTTACTAACCTGTTACCAACCTGTTACCAACCAGTGCCAAACTGCTGACCAACCACTGACCAACATTTGACCAACCTCTTACCAACCAATGACCAACCTGTTACCTACCTGTGACCTGCCTGTTACCAACCTGTTACTAACCTGTGACTGACTGCTGACCTTCCTGTTACCAACCTGTGACCAACCTGTGACCAAAGTGTGGCCAAGTACTGACTAACCCGGGACCAACCAGTGGCCTACCTGTTACCAACCAATGACCAACCGCTGACCTACCAGTGACCACCCTGTGACCAACCTGTAACATACCTATTACACACCTCTTACCTACCTGTGACCAACCTGTGACTAACCAGCGACCTACCTCTGACCAACTTCTGACCAACCTGTGACCAACCTGTGACTAACCAGTGACCAACCTGAGAATAACCCGTGACCAACTTTTTACTGACCAGTGAAAAATGTTTGACAAACCAGTGACCAACCTGTGACCAAACTGTTACCAACTTCTGACCAACCAGTGACCAAACTGTTACTAACCTATTACCAACTGCTGACCTACCAGTGACCAAACTGTAACTAACCTGTGACATACTGCTGACCAACCAATGACCAACCTGTGACCAACCACTGACCAACTTGCGACCAACATGTTACCAACCTGTTTCCAACCAGTGACCTACCTGTGAAAACCTATGACAAACCTGTGACAAACCTGTGACCTACGTGTGATCTACCTGTTACCAACCTGTTACTCGCCTGTTACTAAGCTGTGACTTACCTGTGACCTTCCTGTTACCAACCTGTGACCAACCTCTGACCAACCTGTCACCAACCTGTAACATACCTATTATACACCTCTTACCTACCTGTGACCAAACTGTTACCAACGAGTGACCAACCAGTTACCAGCCTGTTACCAACGAGTGACCAACCAGTTACCAGCCTGTTACCAATCTGTGACCAACTGCTGACCAACCACTGACCAACCTGTGACCAACCAGGGACCAACCTGTTACCAACCTATTACCAACCACTGACCAACCTGTGACCAAACTGTAATTAACCTGTGACCAACTGCTGACCAACCACTGACCCACCACTGACCAGCCTGAGACCAACCTGTGAATAACCAGTGACCAAACTGTTACCGACCTTTGCCCAACCAGTTACCAACCTGTGACCAACCTGTGACTAACCTGTTACCAACATGTGACTAACCTGTTACCAACCACTGACCAACCTGTCATCAACCTGTTAGCAGCCAGGGACCAACCTCTGACCAACTCCTGACCAACCTGTGACCAACTTCTGACCTACCTGTGACCAACCTGTTACCAATCGCTGACCAACCACTGACCAACCTATGACTAACCTGTGACTGACTACTGACCTACCTGTTACCATCCTGTGACAAACCTGTGACCAACCTGTTACCAACCTCTGACTAACCAGTGAGCAATTGCTGACCTACCTGTGACTAACCAGTGACCAACCTGTGACCAACCACTGACCAAACTGTTACCAACCTGTGACTAACCTGTGACCAATCTGTTACCAACCAGTGACCAACCAGTGACCAACCGCTGACCAAACTGTGACCAAACACTGACCAACCAGTCACCAGCCTGTTACCAGCCAGGGACCAACCTCTGACTGACTCCTGACCAACCTGTGACCAATGCTGACCAACCAGTGACCAACCACTGACCAACATGTGACCAACCACTGACCAACATGTTACCAACCAGTGACCCACCAGTGACTAACCTGTTACCAGCAATGGACAAACCTCTGACTGACTCCTGACCAACCAGTGACCAACTTCTGACCTACCTCTGTCCAACCTGTGACCAACCTGCCACCAACCTGTTACCAACCTGTTACCAGCCAGGGACCAACCTCTGACCAACTCCTGTCCTACCTGTGACCAACTTCTGTCCTACCTGTGACCAACCTGTTACCAACTGCTGACCAACCACTGACCAACCACTGACCAACCTGTAACCTACCTGTGATCTACCTGTTACCAACCTGTTACCAACCTGTGACCAAACTGTGACCAACCACTGACCAACCTGTAACCTACCTGTGACCAACCTGTGACCTACCTGTGATCTACCTGTTACCAACCTGTTACTAACCTGTTACTAACCTGTTACCAACCTGTGACCAACTTGTGAACCTATGACTAACCTGTGACCAAACCACTGACCAACCTGTGACTTTGTGACCATCAGTGACCAAGCTGTGACCAACCAGGGACCAACCAGGGACCTACCAGCGACCAACTACTGCCTAACCAGTGACCAACCAGTGACCAACCTGTGACCAACCAGTGACCAACCAGTGACTAACCTGAGACCAACCTGTGACCAACCACTGACCAAGCACTGACCAACCTGTGACCAACTGGTAACCAAACAGTGAACAACTAAGGACTAACCAGTGACCAACCTGTGACCTACTGGTGACCAAACAATGGCGAAGCTGTTACCAACTGGTGACCAAACAGTGAACAACCAAGGACTAAGCAATGACCAACCTGTGACCAATGGTGACCAACCAGTGCTAGGGTGTGAAAATGAGGGCCATCGGGAGCACAGCTCCACGTGGGATGGTGAGAAGGGGCAGGAGGCTCCTGGGGCTCCTCCAAACTCTGCAAGCTCAGTAATTCTCTCCTCACACCTGCGGCTCCGAGCTGTGGGCAGGATGTGGTCCCACACCTCCAGCAGCACCCCAAGGCTCGGAAACCCTGCACCAAACACAGCTTGAGGGTGGCTCAGATGCCTCCTGGAGCTCTCCACCCTCTTGGGATCTGCCAGGACCCACCCAGAGCATTCCCTGGTGGCCTTGCAGCAGCTCCATGTGCAGTTCCATCACCTGCAGGGCTGAGCGCCAACACGTGGTGCTGCAAGGCTGGTGCTCACATAGCCCAAAACCAGCCCGACCTGAGCTGCCTGCAAGGTGCTGAATCATCCCCAGGGCTGCAGGAAACCCCAGAGCCCTCCTGAGCTGCTCACACCACACCCACGGGGGAACACGAGCGGTTGGGGCACCGCGGAGGAGCCCACTGAAATTACAGCCCCAGGGTCCCAAAAGCTTTGTAGGATTTTCCTCTCTGAGCCTCCTGAGCCCATCCGGGGGCAAGGAGAGCTGCAAATATGACCCTGCTCTGGTGGCACAGGGAGGATGCTTGGGAAGATGAGCAGAACTGTGACTTCACACTCAAAAAAAGAGAAAGGTCCCACATGAGCAGCGTGGTCCCGTGGAACTTCCCTGCCCATGCTCTTTAAGTCCCTTCCAACTCAAACCATTCTGTGAGCCTATAATGCCTTTATTTTCTGAGGGGTTTTGGTCCCTTTTGGGTTTGGTTTTTATTTTGTCTCCTAAAAGTCTGTTTGGAAGATTCCCCTTCCTTCCCCCAGCAAATGTGTCAGTCTTACACCCACACCTGGAATTTAAGGGAAGGGGCTCAGACCTGTAAAAATAATCACTCAAAATGCATTAAATTAGAAAGGATCATGGCATAAGAGGTTGTTTGTTTTTCCCAGGGCGGGGGGAATAACCCATGGAGCCCCTGCAGGTCTCAGCTTTTGCCTTTTGAGCTGTGCAGGAGGCCCCTTGAGCTCCTCAAAGTCACCCTCAGCGATGAACTGGAGTGAAATTAGCCCAGCATGAACCTTGGGAACTCCTCTCACAGCCCCAGACCAGGAGAGAACACTGGTTCTATCTGGTTAACACTGATGCTCGTATTTATGGGGCACTGCAGACAGGGAATTCCAGCAAAACAACTCTGCTGCAGTCAAGGCCCTTGATGGTTTGGAATCAGCATTTCCAGGAACATGAAAATGTTTCAAAGGTAGTGCCCCAACCCCACAGGATCCTCAGAGATCCTCGGGCACTGAGGCCAGGATCAGGGCCTGACTAAGCCTGACCTGCTAAACCCGGGCTGCAGAGCCCCTCAGGCATTTCTGCATCCAGCCCAGGACTCGTTCTTAAGCTTCAATTTCTCCCATGAAAATAGAAAACAGTTCTGATGTAAAGGCTGCAGATGGTGGCAGAAACAGCAGCTCTCGCTGAGGATGTTCCGGTGATCGATTTCTTCTCTGCTAAGATTCTGTTCCCTTTTTTTCTAGGGCTTTTCTTGTTTTGTTTTTTTGTTTGGCTTCACTGCCCAGACTTCTAAAATTCAATACCAGCTGTTTTCATTGTCATTGTTGTTGGTTTTGCTCTTCGAGGAGAAATACCCCAACTCCCAAACCCCAAAGGCAGATCTCTGTGGGTCCTCTCTAAACCCAGCAATTCTTGCTGTAATTCACCTACAATTGCTGCTGGAGATCTTTTTTTTAGGGCAAAAGGAATCTCATCCTGCATTTTAGGCCTCACAGAAACCAAACCACGGGGAATTCCAACAGGAATTCCTGGAAACCTGCTCCTTTTCAGTCACATTTCTCTGTGTTTCACACAAACCCTCAGCTGCAGCTGGGTCTGTGGTCTGCACAGGCCAACTGTGACACTCTGGGATGGGTTTGGATGAGTAACAATGGTCAGAAACCAGAAACCAGCACAATTTTCTCTGGTCATGGAGGGCCCACAGTGCTGAAGGTCAAAGAGAATAAAAAAGTAATAATACAAAAAATATTTCCATTCTTTGCAAAGTATTTGATATTCCTGTATATCTGGCGGGCTGCCAATGGCAAAATTTGGAGTTTTTTTTGTTCTGGAGCACCAAGATTTTTGAAATTCAATATAAAATTCAATAGTGGATGATCCAGCTCCTGCACCCCACCAACCCCAGCCTGTCACCCCTGGTGTCCAAAGGCTCCTGGAGCTCTGGCAGCCTCGGGGCCGTGCCCATTCCCTGGGGAGCCTGGGCAGTGCCCAGCACCTCTGGGGGAAGAACCTTTCCCTGCTCTGCAGCCTGAGCCTGCCCTGGCCCAGCTCCAGCCGTGCCCTGGCTGCTGTCCCTGGCCCAGAGCAGGGGTTGGAGCTGCAGATCCCTGAGCTCTGCCCAGGGAAAGTCACCATTTGGAACTTGTTTCCAGTTCCATTTCCCTCTCAGCAATGTCTGTCCCATCCCGTGGCCTTTCCAAGGCAGCACATTTATCTCAGAGTTTGCACACGGAGGCACAGGACTGTGTGAGCCTTCTGTCAGGCTTTGGGAATTCCCTACAAATCCATTCCCCACACAGCTGGACACTCCAAGAGCCCTCAGCTGCCCCTCCAGACCCTTCCCCATCCCCTTGTCCCACCTTTGGACACTTTCTAAACACCTTTAGATCTTTCTCACAGCCCAAACTGCCCCCAGCGCTGTGCAGAGCCCAGCCCAGTGCAGGACAGTCCAGTCCCGTGACCAGCCCTGGGTTTGAGATCAGGACACACACCCCCAGGGCTCAAAGCCCGGCCCCACAGCACCCCCAACCCCACTGGGAACTCCCCAGGGCCTGGCTTTGGGGGTCTGGGAAGGTGGGCTGCTCTTTGTACAGCCCTGCTCCGTTTCCCTGGGGCTCTGCAGGTCTGTGCCGGCGGTTTGGAAAGTCTGGGGGGAGCAGGGCTGGTCTGCAGGGGAGACTGAGCACAGGTCTCTGCTGGAGCCCTGCTGGATGAGAATGTCATAATTTCTGTGCTAAAAAACACTGACCCTCAGCAGACACTGCATTTGACCTGAGGCCGTGGAACAGGCTCCCGAAATGGAGTGATGGCCCTGGGGGTGTTCGGGTGTGGGTTGAATAGAAATGTGTGATCTCACAGGGTGAAAAACTTAGAATTGAAATTTTAGTATATAGTAATGTATGGGGCAAGATGGAGGACTTTGAGTGTTGTCTGGGTCCTTCTTCTTCACCTTCTTCTTCTTGGTTTCGGGTGGTTTTCTGTAATTGGGTGAAAGGGTCTGCATTGGGGGCCTTGGGTGGTCATTATTGGGTCAGAAATATAAATAATGCCTGTGTGACCCTAATTATTGAGTGATTATCACTTAAATAACCTTGGAAAGAGTTAGCAGCACCCGATTTTCTACCCCGTTAGATCTCACAGCCCGTGAGTCTGTCAATAGATAATAAACACGGAGTCCGAACACAAACTGCGACTGCCGTGTGTCAATGCCGGCTCTAACAGGAGGAAAAGAAGACAAGAAAGTGACAGATCACCATTTTGGGAGGCACTCAGAGCAGGGTCAGGCACCAGGAGCAGCTCCAGAGCCTCCCCAGCAGCTCTGAGCACACTCACTGGGAGCCTGCGGGTGACACAAAACCACCTTTTTTTGTGTTGTGCGGAGCCGCAGCAGGAGGAAGCTCCACAGCCCTGGCAAGATGAACTCACAACGCTCCACGAGCCCTTTCTCCCTGGCTGGGTGTTTATTCCCATTTATTCCTATTTATTCCCGCGGCACAGCCCGGCTCTCAGCCCAGGAAAGCTCCTGTCCCAGGGGTGGTTATGGGGATTATGTGGGATTAGAGCTTTGCCAGCAGGGTTCCCCCGTCACATCCCACCCCAGCAGCTCCAGGGACACCAAAGTCCCCAGTGATGTCCCCAGTGTCCTGCTGGGCTAAATAAACTCATTATTCCAGCACAAACAGGTGACACTGGGGCTTTTCCCAGTTCTTCACGGGTTTCAATCTCTTGTTGGCTCTGCATGATTATAGAATCATGAAATTGTAGTCACAGAATCATGGAATAATGGAATCCCTGAATCATGGAATCACAGAATCATAGAGTTACTGAATTATTGGATCTTGGAATCACAGAATTATAGAATCACAGAATCATGGAATCCGTGAATCAGTGAATCATAGAATCACAGATTTATAGAAACACGGAATAATTGAGTAATTGAATCACTGAATTATTGAATAAGAGAATAATTGAATTATTGAATCATGGAATCACAGAGTTGTAAAATTACAGAATCATGGATTAATTACATCACTGAATCACTGAATCATTGAAATACTGAATTACTGAATCACTGAATTATTGAATCACAGAACTACAGAATCCTTGCATCATTGAATCATTGAACCATTGAATCCCAGAATCCTGGAATGGTTTGGGGTGAAAAAGACTTTAAACCCCCTCCCACCCCCTGCCATGGGCAGGGACACGTCCCAGGTGCTCCCAGCCCTGTCCAGCCTGGCCTTGGGCACTGCCAGGGCTGGTCTCAGCCCCTTCCCCACACAATGCAGTGAATGAACTCATCCTAAAGTGCTGCCCTGTAGCTCTGGGCACATCTCCCCCACATTTGGAGGGGTTTCATTTCCCTGGGGTGTTTCATTTTCGCTCTGAGTGTCATTTCCTTAATGAAGATGAATGAAGGAAACACCGTTTCACAGAGCCTGATCCCTTGTGAATAAAACCAATTTCCCTCTGCTCAGCCTCAGCCTCTGGCACCCTTTGGCCTTGGCAACAATTCTCATTTTTAGCTGTTTGTGCAGCCTTTGAGGCAGCTATTCCTGAAATGCACAACAAATCGAGTCAGAACCAGCCCCAAACTGACCCTCTGCTCCTTTCCCTGCTGCCAGTTCAGAGCTAAACAAATTCACTGAGCAGCACTTGTGAGCCCAGGCCCCCAAATCCAAGGGCAGCAAACCCTGGGCACCCTGAGAAAACCCAAAACGCCCCAGAAATTCCCGTGGTGCAGCTGAAACGCAGGACCCCGGAGCAGCAGTGCCTGAGGAGAGCTCAGCGCTGACGTCCTGTTTTGCCTGCTTTGATCACGATAAGCCTCTCTTTATTTTCCATCCACGGCGTAAACAAGCAGCGATGGTTTCCTGCCGCCTCCTTTCCCTGCAGCCTCCCCACCTCTGCCAGGAGGGGATCTCTGCCCACCTCCCGCAGCCTGGGGCACCCCAGAACGCTCAGAGGACAGGTCCTGAGGGTGCTGTCACCCCCTGCAAGGCACCTTCACCCCAGGAAAGGAGGAGGTGGCAGCACCCAGAGCAGCACCCAACGCTCTGACACTGCGAGGGTCCCCCCTGGGCTCTGTGAGCATCATCACCTCGCGCCTCCCCAGCCCTCGGATGGGTTTCCTGTTGTTCTGCGCCGAGCTGGGCACGTCTCCCCAGGGCCAGCACTTGTCTCATCCCTGGTGTGCTCAGGGTGGGGTTGGTGGGGTGTCCTGGGTGGGGACAGGGGCTGGGCTGGGTGATCCTGGGGGTCCCTCCTGGGTGATCCTGGGGCTCCCTCCTGGGTGATCCTGGGGGTCCTGCCCCGCTCAGGACGTGCTGATGGTGTGAGCTGGGGCACCCAGGGGTGTCAGTGCAGCTCCACTCCGCGCTGCCTCCTCCCGAAGCACAGAAACTCTGCCCCAAATGTGCCCCTCAGCAGGTGCAGGGGAGGGGAAAAGCCTCACTGGCAACTTCAGAGTTTGGTACAACATCCCCTGGGCACTGACTGGGCCCCAGCTCCGGCTCAGACTCTGCTTCCCTTTGCCCAGGGCACCAGTGAGGGCACAGGGCCCCATTGCCCAGGTGAGGGCACAGGTTCCCTTTGCCCAGGTGAGGGCACAGGGCCCCCAGTGAGGGCACAGTACAGCCTGGATGGTTCCTGGAAGAGGAAGGAGCCAAGCACAACCTGTTTGGTCAGCACTCCACCCACCACTGGCAGCACAAAAGAACCTTTTGTGGGTGTAGCAAAGGTGACCTGGGGGGAGTAAAGGTGACCCTACACCTTTCAGGATCCCAGACTGTCCCTGTGAGCACCCTACAGGTGTTCCCTGATCCCCTGACCCACTGGGTCACCTCATGCCTACCAGCCCTGCTGCCAGCTCCAAACCTGGCACATTCACGGAGCAGCGTTACCCCAGGATCCCAAATCCAGTGCCAGAAAACCCTAAACAGGGTCACAAAAAGAGAAATGCACCATTCCCATATTGGGGCTGAAACATGGGATCCTGGGGAAGCATTTCATGACAGTCCAAACGAGGCCAAGCCTCCAAATCTCTGGGAAGAGCAATGGCAGCGCTGCCCTCGGCCTGGGGAGTGTTTGTTCCCACTGGAGAGCACAGCTCTGCAGGTTTTGGCCTCTCAAACAGCAGCTCTGGGGTCTTGTCACTCCCACGAGCACAAAAACCCCACCAGCACGGGGATTTGGGCAGCTCAGGGAACCTGAGCCATCCCTGCTCCCTTCAGCAATTTTGGTTCCTTCTCCTTATTTCACACCTGGCCCTAAATCAGCTCCAAACAGGTGCCAGCCCCTGGAGAGGGAACAGCCAGCGCTGGACAAGAGGCCAGGGTTTGTTTTGGGAGCTGCTCGGGTGGCTGCCAGGCACTGGTGACTGTGGTAGCTCAGCAATGGAGATTTGTTCCTCTTAACATCAAAAAGAACAAATCTGGGAGCTGGGAGCTACAGCAAGGAAGCTGCTCCCTCCCAGAGGGTGGAATTAGAGAATATTTTAGGTTGGAAAAGAGCTCCAGGATCATCGAGTCCAGTCACCCAGACCAATGTCCAGGAATTCCTGGGACACCTCCAGGGATGGCCACTCCAAACCTCCCTGGGCACTGCCAAGCCCTGAGCCCCCTTTCCATGGGGAAATTCCTGCTGATTCCACCCTGAGCCTCCCCTGGCCCAGCCCGAGGCCGTTCCCTCTCCTCCTGTCCCTGTTCCCTGGGAGCACAGCCCGACCCCCCGGCTGTCCCCTCCTGGCAGGGACTTGTGCAGAGCCACCAGGTCCCCCCTGAGCCTCCTTTTCTCCAGGTTGAGCCCCTTCCCAGCTCCCTCAGCCTCTCCTGGGGCTCCAGACCCTTCCCAGCTCCATTCCCTGCCCTGGACTCACTCCAGCCCCTCAGTGTCCTGTTTGCAGTCAGGGGCCCAGGACAGGCTCAGCAGGAATGAGGTGACAGTGTGGGAAGGCTGAGTCATCTCCTGCTCCTCAGATAATCATGAAATGCCTTCCTCCACCTCTGGCTCTTCTTCCCCACAGCTCTGAGCACAGACATAAGTTTTAAATCTCCACTTGAATTCCCAGAGGAATCATCTCCTTCCCTCAGTCATTATCTCTCACTCGATGTGACAACGCCATCGACTCTCCAGAGCTCTCTGGGTCACTGTCCCCGCACAGAGTGTGCTCTGCCACCTCCCAGACACCTCCAGGAGAAAAAGCTTGTCCATGGTTTAATGTGACACTTCAGCCTTAGGGGAAAAAGGGAAAAAAAAAAAAAAAAAAAAAAAAAAAAAAAAAAAAAAAAAAAAAAAAAAAAAGTGGAGAAAATCCAAAAATTCCTCCTGCCTGCGCAGGATTACAATCAGCAAATCACCTCGGCTGCTTCACCTCAGGGTAAAACTTGGAAAGCTCAGCTCCTTTCTATGAATCACCCTCAGCAAACAGCCCCAATTAAGAGATAAAACATTGCTACCACAACAGCAGCTTGGGCAGCGATTTATTTTTAGAAGGCGCTTAAAATAGTGTGCGTGGCACCTCGTTCAAAAACATCCCCTGAGTGCTGGTACGGGGTGATGTCAGAGCACTGAGACACTCCTGGGGGACACACACACTTCACACCCTCCCCAGGACTCCTGCACAGCCCCAAGCTGAGAGAAAACATTGCAAAAAAACCAGGGGAGGAAACCCAAAATTGGTCTCAACACCTCCCTGCCAGCGTAGTGAGATGCCAGGCTTTGGAGAGAGGAGTGTAAAGGGATGATTCAAGGCAGATTTTGGAAGTGACAACATTTCCCACTGAAAAACGAGCAGAAAAGGCTCTGTGGGACTTTGGGGGAGGGTTTTGTGTTCTGAGAGCCAACCCTGGGGCTGAAAGGGGCTCTGGTGCAAAGTCTGGATCTGAGATGGCACAGACAGGGAGATGGCACTGACAGGGAGATGTCACTGTCCCTGTGGGAGCAGCCAGGATCTGAGGACATCTCCTGGCACTGCCAGCACAACCTTCTGCACCTGGGCAGGGGTGGAAAAGCAAAGCCACAAGATCACAGAGTGTCCTGAGCTGGAAGAGTCCCACCAGGATCACCCAGTGCCACCCCTGTCCCTGCCCAGACCCCACCAACCCCAGCCTGTCATCCCTGGTGTCCAAAGGCTCCTGGAGCTCTGGCAGCCTCGGGGCCGTGCCCATTCCCTGGGGAGCCTGGGCAGTGCCCAGCACCTCTGGGGGAAGAACCTTTCCCTGCTCTGCAGCCTGAGCCTGCCCTGGCCACTCTGTGCCCACTCTGCCCTTTCGGGGTGGCAGCCGTGGGTGAGGACAGGGCTGAACTCCAGCGAGGTCAAATGTGAGGGACACAAAACACCAGAAGCTTCACGGCACTGCTGGAACCAGACATCACCAGAAAAGATGAATCCAAACCTGAAGCCCTCTGAGCTGGGCAATGGGGAGGCCCCACTTTGAGCACTGAATCCAGCTCTGGGCCCCTCAGGACAAGAAGGACACTGAGGGGCTGGAGGGTGCCCAGGGCAGGGAATGGAGCTGGGAAGGGTCTGGAGCCCCAGGAGAGGCTGAGGGAGCTGGAAAGGGGCTCAGCCTGGAGAAAAGGAGGCTCAGGGGGGACCTGGTGGCTCTGCACAAGTCCCTGCCAGGAGGGGACAGCCGGGGGGTCGGGCTGTGCTCCCAGGGAACAGGGACAGGAGGAGAGGGAACGGCCTCGGGCTGGGCCAGGGGAGGCTCAGGGTGGAATCAGCAGGAATTTCCCCATGGAAAGGGGGCTCAGGCCTTGGCTGTGCCCAGGGAGGTTTGGAGTGCCCATCCCTGGCAGTGTTCAAAAACCCCATGGATGTGGCACTTGGGGACCTGGATCAGTGGTGACCAGGGTGGTGCTGGGCTGGTGGTTGGACTGAAAGGTCTTTTCCAACCTTAATAATTCCCCAGCTGCAAGGTTCTGTTTGTCTGAGGAGCTGACACAGCCAGGAACAGCCTCATTGTCCCTCTTTGCAGCTCACGGCTTCTGCCTGAAATTTGGGAGAAGCAGAACCTGAACTGACTCAGGGTGGACAGCAGCAGGAATTTCCCCATGGAAAGGGGGCCCAGGGCTTGGATCTGCCCAGGGGGTTTGGATTCCCCATCCCTGGAGGTGCTCAGACAATGAGTGGATGTTCTCCCCAGCATGGTTCAGTGGGCACAGTGGCATTTGGCCAAAGTCTGAATTTAATGACTCAGAGGAGTTTCCCAACCTTTGGGATCCCATGGGCACGAACGCCAAAGGGCAAAGAGCAGCCCTGGGAGTTTGGAAGGTGACAAGGACCAGGCTCTGTCAGGGCCCCTCATCCCCTGTCTTCCCTTGCCCCCTCAGCCTGGCCAAACCCAAATCCATCCCCACGATCTGCCCTGCAAAGAATTCCACCCAAAACAGGAGCGGAGGGGCTGGTGGAGAATTCCCCCCTGTGCCAGCTCCTGTCCTGATCCTCGCTCCTCATGGATCCATCTGGGCAGGAACACGTGCAAGGATCTGCCTGGTGAAAATCCCAGCAGCTTTTCCAGGGATGGGAACCAGCCAGGGAAAATACAGCAGGGAAGGGAGGAGGAAAGTCAGGGCCAAAAGCGAGTGAGAAAAGAGGCGGCTCTGGGTGGAAAATTGCAGGAGGGAAAAAGGCTCGTGTAGGATGGGGCAGCAGGAGCAGGCTGCTGCCAGAGAGGAGATTTGGTACAATTCTCAAAAAAAAACAACAAAAAAAATCACTTTTTGAAGGCACCCAGGGAGAGCTGGGTCACCTCCACATGGGAATGGGGACAGGAGATGGATTTACTGACAATGAAAGATGCAAGAGGAGATGGAGAATTACTGGCTCTAAATGCTGGGTGCAGCATAATTCTCCCTAAAAGCCCAACCAGCCAGAGGTTTCTGCATTGCCCAGGTGAAAGAACTCAAAAATATCACTAAAACTCACAAAGATTTTCAACAAAACCCCTTAGATGTGTTTTCCTTCCACACAAATAAAAGCCAGGCAGCCCAATTAATCCTAATTAACCTGATGAGGTTTATTGCTGGGCTAAGAATCACTCACTGATCCCACAAGGGGTTTTATTTTTTTTCTCTCCTCTCTCCAAACAGAATTCCCTTTGTGCACCTGCTTTTAGCACCACCCTGCCAGAGAGCCCATCCCAATATAATTCCATTATTTCTGGGAGAGGTTCCATCCATCCTCCGAAATGTGGGGGATAAACACGAACCTGAGCACATTATGTGCTCTCTGCAGGGATATTTAAAGCTTCTCCCCTCCAACTAAATCAGTTTTATGTCGTGAAAGCCCTTGAAAATATCAGGTTTTGAGGCTTTGCTCCCAGAACTTGGTTTCCTCTCAGTTTCTTGTGACTTTGGGGAAGGCAGGTCACAGGGAATTGGCATTTCCCACCCCAGCTCAGCCCTGGAGCCAAACTCGGGCCTCTTGTGCCTCAGTTTCCCCTCTGACTATGGCAATGGCATTTCAGAGGTGCCAAAAATCCTAACCCATGATCATTTCTAGGAAGACTGAGGTAAAAAAGCAGGAATTTTTTGTTTGCTTATTTAAATTTAAACTCTCAGAAGCAGTGGATGGCACAGAGAAGGTCTGAAAACCAAAAATGCTCCAACAAACACAAGAGCAAAGCCCAGATTTAGACTCCGCCTGAGGGAAAACCAAGGAATTAATTCATTTTATTTGCACCTGATCACCTTTGGGGTCCTGGTTTTGTTTTCTTTTCTTATTTGTCAGACCCTGACAGTCACAGGGACACCAGCAGCGGCTGCCCACTGGGTTTTGTCCCTGTGGCTCTGCCCATTTACATTATAAATATAAATATAAGTATAAACATAAGTATAAATATAAGTGTAAGAATAAATATAATATATAGATATAGATATAGATATAGATATAGATATAGATATAGATCTGCTCTATAATAAAGAATTTATTCCTCAGAAAGTCATAAATCCTGGAATTCTTGCCATCACCACCCAATGAGGCTGTACAGGTACAGGTACAACCACGCAGTGTTTGAAGGAGGGCAGAATTCCAAGGATATGGAGCATCCACGTGGACACCTCCAGCTGCTCTAAATCCATGGAATAAACCCTGTTTGCCCCTCTGCCCTCGGGGTCTCGGCCCCAAACTCTCCTTGAGGAACGAGGGTTTGGCAAATGGCAGCTCTGAGGGGTCCACAGCAGGTGGGGAGTGAAGGAAAAGCCAAAACTCCCCAAATCCACGGGGAAATGCGAATTGCGGATTTTTGTAGGAATGGTCGTGGAATGGTTTGAGTTGGAAGAAACCTTAAATCCTCCCAGTGCCACCCCCAGGGACACGTCCCAGTGTCCCAGTGTCCAGCCTGGCCTTGGGCACTGCCAGGGATCCAGGGGCAGCCACAGCTGCTCTGGCAATTCCAGCCCAGCCCCTGCCCACCCTGCCAGGGAACAATTCCCAGTTCCCAAGCTCCCATCCAGCCCTGCCCTCTGGCAGTGGGAAGCCATTCCCTGGCTCCTGTCCCTGCAGCCCTTGTCCCCAGTCCCTCTGCAGCTCTCCTGGAGCCCCTTTAGGCCCTGCCAGGGGCTCGGAGCTCTCCCTGGAGCTTCTCCTCTCCATGGAGCACCCCCAGCTCATCCCTTGAGGAGCACAGCACTCAAGGACCAGACTCAAGAGCTCCCCTGGCCATTGTCACTCCAAAAAGCTCCAAATTCCCCATTTCGTTTCCCATGGCAGAGACCCTTCAGGTGCAATCCCAACCAAGCCCCAAATCTCAGTTTCTTTCCTTTCACACTCCAAACCCTGCACAGAACCAGCCTTGCTCAGGCCCTGGCACCACAAATAAACTGATTTTTCATTACAAACATTCCAAGCTGAGGAAATCCCCTCTTTGGGACACAAATCCCACCAGCCCAAGGAGCTGGGATCCATTTTAGACCTTCTGGACATTTTTCAGGGAAAATGAGGCATTTTAGGGATGCCCCCAGGATATCCTGAGATGGAAGGGACCCCCCCAGGACCATCAAATCCAATTCCACAACGCCAAGGGGACAATGGGAGCTCCAGCAGAGTTTTGGTACCTTTACAAATGGATTTGGAGGATGGAAAATAAGATTTTTTTCCTTACTGAAATTGCTGTGGCTCCCAGGCTGGGCCAGGCTGCAGGCGCTTCGGAGGCCAGGATTAGGAGTCGAAATGGTCTTGATAAATTGTAGAAATGGTCTGGAAGAAACAAGAAAGAAAGAAAAAGACACTTCAGGGGCGATGGGTGAGCTGGTGAGGCAGGAATAATCCATGGCATGGCCACCAGGGAGATAAATACGGGTTTGAAAGAGATTTGGGGTTTGGGAGATCTCAGGATTTCTGAGGCTCACAAAGGGAACAGGAGCTGAACATGGAACAGTGCAATAAAACCAAACATCTGCTGTGATGCAGAGACAAAATGTCCAACAAATAAACAGAGAGAAATTTCCACCTCCTCGGCCCCACTGAGCTTCTGGTGTTGGACATTTCTGTCAGAATTCTCAATAGGGACAAGGAGAACGATCTGAGATGGATGGAGAGATCACAGACTGGAAACCCAGAGAGCAAAAATCACATTTCTGGTTGGGAAAAGCCCTCCAGGATCATTCAGTCCAACACCACCACGGGCACCACTCAGCCATGTCCCCAGGTGTCACCTGCAGGTGTCTGGTGAACATTTCCAGATTCACTTTGAGTCCAGACAACAGGGAGGCATCACCTCGACCTCCACACCCATCCCAAGGGACACAGGAGAAAGGAATAAATCACCTTTGGGGTTTCAGGAATAAAGCACCTTTAGGAATAAAGCACCTTTAGGGTTTGTCAGCTGTGTCACAGCCCTAAACTGCAGGGATTGAACTCCAGGAAGTGTTTCCTGACTGGGAATTGAAGGAATCCAACTCCTGGCTCAGGGAATTTAAGGCACAGCCCGTCAGGAGGTGGCTTCACCTTGCACTCCCAATTTTCTTTGTTTCCAAGGGTAGAAAAAGCCCTTAGGAAGTAACTCAGTGGCTCAATTACCCGACTTAATTAACCAAATTAACAGCTGAGGCCGTGGCCCCTCCAGCATTCACACAGGCAGAGGGGAAAGAAGTAAAATTACATCGATTTTGTGGAGAAGAAACAGAGATTGAAGAGACCAAGACGTGCCAACATCACCCAGAAGGCCAGAATCAGTGGAGGGCGAATAATCCCAAAATGACCCTTTTAACTGGAGAAAAAATTTAAAAGGTTCAACCCCCAGGGCCCTCCCTGGGCTGGCAGAGGGGTCCCACATCCCTTTGGGGACACTTGATTGTCACCAACAACCTCTTCCTTCTTCCTGTTCTTTGGCACCAGGGAGGTTCTGGGATGTGCTGGGATTTCCCCAGGGATCTCCAGAGGCCAGAAGGGATCTCTCAGCATCACCCCGGGCACAGGGGGCCAAGGTAAGTTTCCTCATCCCTGGAAATGTCCCAGGCCAGGCTGGACAGGGCTGGGAGCACTCTGGGACACTGGGAGGTGTCCCTGCCATGGCACTGGGGTGGAACTAAATGAGTTTTAAGATTCCTTCCAACCCAAACCATTCCAGGATTCTGGGATTCCAGATCCTATGCTCTCACCAGCCACAGCAGCAGCATCTGGAATGTTGGGATTTTCCTGGGAATCTGGAGGGGAATCCAGGCCTGCCCAGCAGGAACAGCCACAGCAGAGCTCCCAGGCTGGGAGGAGATGGAAATTTGAGGTGGAAATCTGTGGGCAGATCACTGAAAACGCCAAAAAACTTCTCTGGGCAGCCCCAGCCAGGTGGGCAGGAGGATTTCCCTGCCCTGCTGCCCTCTCCCCATGCACGGGATGGGAATGGGATGCACTGGGATGGGATGATCCTGAACCATTCCATGATTTTGTGATCACCAAACCCTCGCTGCCACCTGGCTGTGGAGACCCTGAGAGCTCAGTGCCAGGACGGGCTTTTAGCACAAGGGAATTTTCATTTGAATAGTAAAAAATTTAAAACAAATAAACGAACCAGCAAACAAACCTTAACACAAACAAAAATCAAAAAACCCTCAACTAAATCAGGAGAACATTTCAGAAGTACCCAGCGGGAGCTGCTGCAGGGAAATTCTGTCAAACCCCTCCCTGCCTGCTGAGGCTTCTCCAGGCACAAGAACACCAATGAAACAACTGCTGGCCTTGCTGGACACACATCCCAACATTTCCCTCCTGCATTTCCCTGACCAGTGCAGCTCCAGCCCCGCTCAGGAGCCTCCTGTGAAGCAGCAGCCGGGCTCCTGCTGCTCAGCTCCATCTTAACTGGGAGATATCGGCTCCTCCTGGCCTTGGAACAAAGAATTTTAGGTTAAAAGGGGAAAAGAAATAACCAAAAGGAGCAGTGCAGGCACTGGAGATGAAGCAGCTTTAGCAGCCTCTTTTATCAGGGTGGTTTCCACCTCCAGGAACTGATGCTGGGAAAGCAGCTGGAGTTAAAAATTCACATCCCAGCCACAGAAAGAAACGATTTCCCAAAAGTTCCTGTCGCCCTCCCCGAGTCAGGGCAGGCTGGCAGCTCCTGGGAGTTCCTGGGGGCTGGTGGCACTGCCAGACCTGGCCTGGGACACCCCCAGGGGCAGCCACAGCTGTTCCTGTCCCCTCCAGGGAGGTGACAATTGGGGTCCCATCCCAGAGGTTTACTCAGACAGCACCTTGTGCTCTCCTGCCCTTACAGACCCTGCTGCAACTTCAGCATCTGCACGGCGCAGAGTGACCCCGGGGGACCTGGGGCCTGGGGAGGTCCCCGGTGGAGCTCTGGAGGAGAAGCCAGAGAAATTCCCTTGTCCCTGAGTTCAGAGCAGCACAAACCGCTGCAGTCGCTGCTCCCTGCTCACACCTGCAGCACCTTCAGCTCCAGGTGAGCCCTGCTCCCCTCAGAGCACAGCTCCAGCTTCTCCAGGCCTTGGGAAACAGAGGGCAATGCTGGGCTGGGCACGGGAGATAAAGGACCCCAGAGGAGAGGTTGGGGTGTAGGAAAGCATCCCCCACACCCCCAGCAGGTGTTTCCAAACAGGGAAAGAGTTCCAGGTCACCTCTAGACAGACATTTTAGGAAGTTTACCTGGATTTTTCCATCCCCTCCTGGCAGTGATTGGCTCAGGAGAGAAGCATCTCTTGGACCTTGGCACCGTCCCTCAAACCCTGGATCTCAACTGGCTGTGAGCCAGACTGTGCTTCCTAAAACATTCCCTATTTAGGGAGGAGCACAAAAGAAGAAAAAGCCTTTTGGAGTGTTTCTAGCAGGGTGTCAGGGGTCTTCTCAGACACCTGTGTGCAGCTTGTCTTTTGTTTTCTGTAACATTTGTTATTTTGTTATTTTTCCTTATTAAACCTGTGGCTTTACAAAACACCTCTAAAGAGCAGCCTGGCTAATTAATTTTATCCACTTCTCTGCCGAGGCCCGACCCTCAGAGACTGATACATTTACAGGTAATAAGACTCTGGCCAAGCATTAACCTGTGTCCCTGGGGCACTCCCTTCAGCCAGGAGGGGCCTTCTGCTCCTGTCCCGTGGGATAAAAGCTTCCAGAGACATCTGAGGTGGAAATCCCCTGTTTGGGGTTGAAAGCAGCTCTGTAGGGCACAGCACGGAGCTGTGCAGGGCAGGATTTGGGATTTCCATCTCCCCCAGCGCTTCTGCATCCCAAACATCCTCCCACAGCACAAGAGGAGGCCAAAGCAACGAGCAGCTCAAACCATCCAGGCTCCTGATTCGGAGCTCAAAACTGAGCCCAGCCAAGCTGAAATCCTCAGGAGGTGACAGCACTGAGGAACTGAATCTCTGCAGTGGCCATTCACCCACTCAGATGAAAAAAAACTCAACCCAAAACTCCCCCATTTCTGTGCCATTTCCCCTGATGACATTGCTGCTGAGCTTAATTGCATCCACTGCTCCTGAGGGTGAGAGGAAAGAGCCCTTCATGAGCCAAAACCAAAAAAAAAGTGAATATATTCTAGTGCAGCAAGAGCAGCATCCTCAAAGCTTCGCTCCCCACACCCTTAAGTGTGAAATCAGAGATTTTTTTTTACTTTTTTTTTTTTTTTTTTTTTTTTTTTTTTTTTTTTTTCTCAGTAATGCTTTTTGCTCATTTCCTGCCTGGCCTCTTGTGCTTTGAGCAATGAATCAGGATGAATGAACGTCAGTGGTGAGACCAGGGCCGTGCTTAAGCAGAACTTTGGTGTCATCTTCCAGGGAATTAAATCCAGGCCTGGTCACTCTGGGCTGACCACGGTCACCAGGGTGGGACCAGCCCCGACCTCTCCTCCTGGGGAACCCTCTGGGGTCCTTTATCTCCCGTGCCCAGCCCAGCATTGCCCTCTGTTTCCCAAGGCCTGGAGAAGCTGGAGCTGTGCTCTGAGGGGAGCAGGGCTCACCTGGAGCTGAAGGTGCTGCAGGTGTGAGCAGGGAGCAGCGACTGCAGCGGTTTGTGCTGCTCTGAACTCGGGGACAAGGGAATTTCTCTGGCTTCTCCTCCAGAGCTCCACCAGGGACCTCCCCAGGCCCCAGGTCCCCCGGGGTCACTCTGCGCCGTGCAGATGCTGAAGCTGCAGCAGGGTCTGTAAGGGCAGGAGAGCACAAGGTGCTGTCTGGGTAAACCTCTGGGATGGGACCCCAATTGTCACCTCCCTGGAGGGGACAGGAGCAGCTGTGGCTGCCCCTGGGGGTGTCCCAGGCCAGGTCTGGCAGTGCCACCAGCCCCCAGGAACTCCCAGGGGCTGCCAGCCTGCCCTGACTCAGGGAGGGGATTTTTGGGAATCCATTTCCGTGGCTGGGATATGAATTTTTGTAAGGGCAGGAGAGCACAAGGTGCTGTCCGTGTAAAACTCTGGGATGGAAGGTGGGATGGGACCCCAATTGTCACCCCCCTGGAGGGGACAGGAGCAGCTGTGGCTGCCCCTGGGGCCCTGGGGGTGTTTGGAGCCTCCTGGGATGGTGGAAGCTGTCCCTGCCCCTGGGGGGGTGGAACAAGAGGAGTTTTAAAGTCCCTTCTCTTAAAAACCCAAACAATTCCAGGATTCTGTGATGTGGCTCCTCAGAGCAGCAGCTCCAGCCTCTCCAGGATCCATGGAATTGGCTCTCCAGCAGCATAACTCCAGGCATGTCCTGACTTCAGGACCCCCAGGGGATCCTCATCCTCCTTTCCCAAGTTCTGAAAGCACAATCCAAACACGAGACCCTCAAAATAAATCAGCTCTTGAGCCCCTCAGTGCCTGTGGCAGCTGCTGGTTGTTCAATTCCCTCGCAACCACGCCAAGACTGCACCAAAAACAACATTAAATGACTCCTGTGGCCCATTCCTGCCCCTCCTCGGGTTTATTTTACCCCAGTGTGGCACCTCGGGGCTGCTCAGGATGACCTCTGCCCTCAGAAATCACTCGGAGCAGCAGCGAGAGGCACTTCAAGGTTTTCACACTTCTGCAGAGGAAAAAGTTCTCTGCTGCTCGAAAGGAAGTGGAGAGAGGCTGTGAACTGAGATTGAACCAGCAGCTCTTGAGGATGCAATCAGTCAGAGAGGAGAGAGGGAAAACAGAAAAACCACCCAAAGTGTCTGTGCAGGGGATTGGCCATTAGCTCCATGTGGGAGCAGAAAATGTCACCCAGGCACAGAGTTCTGCAGATCAGATGCTCAGACCTGTGCCCTAACGACCCATTAAGGTAAAAATTCTTTGCTCCATTTTCCCAGCGGTGAAAAATGAAAAATGTCACTCTGCAGCCGCCAGAGAGGGAATATCCAGGAGCAGGCAGCCAGACAGAGCCAGCACCCTGCCACCAGCAGCCCAGGGGACACGTCCTGCACTGCCCTGTGCTGTCACACTGAGCCCCAAACCGGGACATCTGGGGGCTTTACAAACTGGATAAACACAGGGAAGGTGTGGAACTGCTGAAAGGAATCAGGGGGAGCCCCTGGGTAGATCCAGAGCCAGGCTGGGAGAGCTGGGGGTGCCAGAGGGACTGGGGACAAGGGCTGCAGGGACAGGAGCCAGGGAATGGCTTCCCACTGCCAGAGGGCAGGGCTGGATGGGAGATTGGGAACTGGGAATTGTTCCCTGGCAGGGTGGGCAGGGGCTGGGCTGGAATTGCCAGAGCAGCTGTGGCTGCCCCTGGATCCCTGGCAGTGCCCAAGGCCAGGCTGGACACTGGGACACTGGGAGGTGTCCCTGCCATGGCACTGGGTGCGATTTAAGGTCTTTCCAACCCAAACCATCTCAGGATTCTGTGATCACTCCAAAGGGGAAGCCAAAGCCCTTGGGATAAAAAGAGGAGACAAAGGAGTTCCCTGGCAATTCCCACACAGGATCCCAGCTCTGGGCAGCCCCAGCTGAGCTCTGAGGACAGAGCCAGACACCCCTGCGTGCTCCAGGCAGCCGGGAAGAGGCAGCCTGGGACACTGGGAGGTGTCCCTGGGGGTGGCACTGGATGAGCTTTAAGTTACTTCCAACCCAAATCTTTCCATGATTTTTCCCCTTCCCAAGCCCCCCTGGCCCAGTGTGAGCATTCCCACTCCTGCCTGAAGAGGGGACAGGGAATGTTCTTCCCACGTCACCCCTCCCCTTGGGAAATCTGGAGCAGCAGGAACCTGTGAAGCCACCAGATTTCAGATATATTTAACAACCTTTTCCAACCCGAGCTGTCAATCTCCGAACGTGAAATGAGAACCTTCAGCAGTTTCAGGGACAGTGGGAGGTGTCCCTGCCACGGCTGGGCTGGCACTGGAGGGGATTTAGGGTCCCTTCCCAAACCATCCCATGGCTCTGTGACAAAGCCTCCCCCCATGAGCTGAGCTCTCCCAGCCCCACAGCTTAAATCCCTCAGAATTCCCATCTCCTCCCAGAATTCTCCCATTTTGGCCAGTTCTGCACCTCCCCTCCGTTTCTCCATCCTCCCCACCCAGAGGACAGCACAGCAGCATCTCCCTGCACAATTCCCATTTTTCACTCCACTCATGCCCCTGACTCCATTTGTACCAAGAGCAGCTGAGTTTTTTTGGGTTTGATTGTTGTTTTTTTCTTTTCCCCTTATCAGAGAGATTTAAAAACCCCACAAAGCATCGAATTCTCCTGCGTGCACAGGGGTTGTGCTGCACTTCTGCTGGATGACACCAAAGAACCACAAGTGCAGAGCCCCAGGGAGGCCAAGGGCTGATGCAAACGGAAAAGAAGGCAGCGAAAGGAAGTCGTTCTGTGGGGCTTTGTTCTTTCAGGGGCTTTTTTTGGGGTGGCTTCTTTCCATAGAAAGTTTCCACTGCAGTTATTGAAATGAAACCTGGGTGTATTTTTTGCCCTCGGGGCCGTGAGGCTGCAGGGAGGAGCAGAGGAAGAGCACAGAGCTGTGGGCAGCTCCAGGGTCTGGGCACAAGGAATGCCCCAAAAACCAGCCCTGAGCCGCCTTCTGAAATTAAAACCTGGGGGGAAAAAAGGGTCAAGAGATGGTTCAGGAAAGCCACTGGAGAGGTTTTAGTGTGGACAGAACTTTCAGGGTGCAGCGAGAGCCACACCTGCACAGGCAGAATTCCAGGGTGGGATAGAGAAAAGGGGAGTGAACAGCAGGAAAAGGGGAGTGAACACCAAGGAAAGTGAGCAGCAGGAAAAGGGGAATGAACAGCAGGAAATCCCTCCAGAAGGTCTCATCCCATCACTCGGAGGCTGCACAAACACCCCCAAACTGTCAGCTCCAAACTCTCCTTTCCAGGTCCAGAATTTCACTGAATCCCCTCAATTTTGGGCTCAGCCACGATGGGGGAAAACAACAGCCTGCAAATTTCCACCTCTGCCACAGCTTCCAACCCTGAGCCTGAGAATTCAGGGGACCTGGGGATGAATCCAGGGGGGTTGGGGATGAATCCAGGGGGGTTGGGGATATTCCCAGGGCATTTGGAGATATTTCCAGGGGACTTGGGGTTGCTCCAGGGAGTTTGGGGATATTTCCTGGGGATATTTCCAGGGGATTTGGGGATATTTCCAGGGGATTTGGGAATGCCACCGGAGCATGTGGGGATATTTTCTGGGGATTTGAGGATATTTCCAGGGGTTTTTTTGGATATATTCAGGGGATTTAGGGATATTTCCAGGAGTTTTGGAGATGCCTCCAGGGGATTTAGGGATGCTCCAGAGGATTTGAGGGGTTCTCCTGGAGTTCTGGGAATGCCTCCAGGGGATTTAGGGACATTTCCAGGTTTTTTGGGGATATTTCCAGGGGATTTGGGGACATTTCCAGGAGATTTAGGGACATTTCCAGGGGATTTGGGGATGCTCCACCACTTTCCCCCGGGCAGGCCGAGCACAAGAGCAGCTCCTGTCCCCCGACACTTCACAGCAAAGCAGCAGCACTGAGCCAGGACACAAAATCCCCGTCCTCCAGCAGGTCCCCAGCCCAGCCTGCAGCCCTCCAAAGGCGCTAAATCATTTTTAAAAAGTTAAATTTTAAAAAATGGTTAAATTTTAAAAGGGGGTTAAATAAAAAAGGGGTTAAATAAAAGGGGTTAAATATTAAAAAGGGGTTAAATTTAAAAAGGGTTAAATATAAAAAGGGGTTAAATAAAAAGAGGCTAAATAGACAAAAAGTGTTAAATGCAAAAAATGGGTTAAATTTTAAAAAGGACTTAAATAAAAAAAGGGGCTTAGATTTAAAAGGGGGTTAAATAAAAAAGAGGGATTAAACTTTAAAAGGGGTTAAAAAGGGGGATAAATAGAAAAGGGGTTAAATAAAAAAGGGGTTAAATAAAAAGAACCTAAATTACAAAAAAAAAAAAAAAAGGCTCAATTTAAAAAGAGGGGGTAAAATTTTAAAAGGGGTCAAATAAAAAAGGGGTTAAATAAAAAAGGGGGTTAAATAAAAAAAAAAGGATTAAATAAAAAAATAAAAAAGGGGGTTAAATAACTCGGGCAGCACGGGGTTCTGCTGGAAAAATGACTCACAGGAAGGATGGCAACAAAGCAGAGCCATAAAATATTCACCAGGGGCTGGAGAATAAAAGCCGGGGTAAGTGGACCTGGGCCGGGCCGGCAGCAGCTGCAGCTCTCCCCCAAAGCCCCTCGCTGCCTTCACTACAAATTACCCGCATTTAATTAAAATTTCATCGCGGCCATCGCCAGCAGCTCCTCCCGGGACAGGACAGGCTGGAGCAGCCAGAGAGGGCTGGGGCTGGCTGGGAAGGAGGGAAATGGGGAAAATGTGGGGTTTGAGGGGTTTGGGGTCATTGGGGCCTGGGGTGCTGCTTGGACTTATAGCATAAAGTATCATATTTTATATTACGAACAATGATAAGAATAAATATATCGATGATGTTATTAATAAAGATAAAATAGAAGATATTTGGTCATAAGTGATGATTAATAATTAATAGTTGATAATGAGGATTTCTCTTAGTTATAATCATAAATCATAAAATCTCAGACTGGTTTGGATGGGAAGGGACCCAAAAGTTATCCCATCCCATGGCAGGGACACGTCCCAGTGTCCCAGTGTCCAGCCTGGCCTTGGGCACTGCCAGGGATCCAGGGGCAGCCACAGCTGCTCTGGCAATTCCAGCCCAGCCCCTGCCCACCCTGCCAGGGGACAATTCCCAGTTCCCAATCTCCCATCCAGCCCTGCCCTCTGGCAGTGGGAAGCCATTCCCTGGCTCCTGTCCCTGCAGCCCTTGTCCCCAGTCCCTCTGCAGCTCTCCTGGAGCCCCTTTAGGCCCTGCCAGGGGCTCGGAGCTCTCCCTGGAGCTTCTCCTCTCCATGGAGCACCCCCAGCCCATCCCTTGAGGAGCAGAGCCCCCAAGGACCAGACTCAAGAGCTCCCCTGGCCATTGTCACTTCGAAAAGCTCCAAATTCCCCATTTGGTTTCCCATGGCAGAGACCCTTTAGGTTCGATCCCAACTGGAGAATCCTTCATGATCTGTGCTGGGTTTGCCCCAAAGTGATGGATGACCCTTCCGGCTCCCAGTTTGGCACTGGGAGGCACTGGGGAGCTGCAGGGACAGGCCCTGGCGGTTTCAGGGGTGCAGCAGAGCCCCAGAGCTGCTCTGAGCACTTCACCCTGCCCAGATCCTGCAGAGCTGCAGCTGGAGCCTGGACAGGGGCACAAAATCATCTTGTCCCCTCTCCTGCCCCTATTTTTGTTCTATAAAACCAAGTGTCAAACAACCACAAGGGCAGCTCCGGGGCTTGCACACGAATTCCATCCATCCCAAAGTTCTGGAAGTGCTCTGAGATCCCCGAAGTGCCCCTGGCTGCAAGGGGAGAAGAAAATCCCACAAAGATCTCCGAGGGGTCTCCTTCTGGGTCACAGCAATGCTGAACCCACGAGCCAAACGACACAGGCAGGGAAGGAAACAGCCACATCCAGGAGAAACTAATGCAGATCATCCTCAATGTCAGTGCCCTGCTGCCAGGCCACCCTTCATCCTTTAAAAAAAAAAAAAAATAGGAAGCAAAGCTGCAGCACAAGACCAAACATCTTCAGCTCCTGCTTTTGGGGGAGCTCCCTGCAGGAAGCCCTGGAGCACAAGGTCCTAAGAAAAGCAGAATTTTCCTGCTGGGCTACAAATGAGCTGAGAGAGGCTGAGGAGAAAAACCCAACACACCCCTGGCCACAGCTGGAGGAAAAAGCAGCTCCTGCTCACGCCAGGGCCTGGAGGGATCCTCAGCATCCTCTGCGGCACTCAGAGCTCCGGGGAGAGCAGCAGTTTGGGCTGAAAGTTTGGAAAAGCCGGAGGCGGCAGGGGATGTGTGAAGTCTGAGCTCCAAAGCCCTCCGGAGCCGTCCCGGGGGTGTCAGGGCGGGCAGTGATGGATGCAGAATTAAAAGCGGGATGAATAATTCATGGCTGAGGTCATTCCGGTTGCAGGGATGTGCCGTCCCGGCTGCCGGCTCTGTCTCACCGCGGGGAGGTGAGGCTGCCAGCACCCCTGGGTGCCACATCAGTCCACGGGCAGAGGTCACCCAGGGCTGCTGCCACGGCCTGGGGAGGGTGAAGCAAACAGAGAGCCCAAAGTAAAGCGGGAGGAGACTCGGAGTCACCTCTTGGGGTAATTATTAAAATGCAAACCATCCAATACCTATTTGACCTCAGCCATGAATTACAGCACAAAGAGCCTTTCCTCCTTCCTGCTCGGCCTCTCGGGGACAAAGAGCCCTCTTAAATAGATACAAATAAAATAAATACAACACCCCAGGAAAGGCTCCAAAGCCAGCTGGGGCAGCCCTTTCCCTTCCCTCTGCCTGCCACCGGGAGCACCACCCAGTTTTCCTGGGAACGGGAAATTTCCAGCCAGGGATGTTGAGGCTGATTCTAAATCAGTGGTGAACAACAATGAACGTGAATGAAAGTTTATCCCCCATGGCACAGCTCTGGAGCATCCTCCCAACCCCTCTGGGAGCAGGAAAACTGATGGGATCCAGTGATCCACAGCTCCCAACCCCTCAGTGAGCAGAAAACCCAACGGGATCCAGGGATCCACAGCTCCCAACCCCTCAGTGAGCAGAAAACCCAACGGGATCCAGGGATCCCCAGCAGCAGCAGTGGCCCCGTCCAGCCCCAGGACTCAGCTCAGCAGATCCCTGCCCCTCACAGTGTAGGAAGCACCAACAGAGCAGAAATTCTGGGTTTATTTTCCACTCAGAGGTGGGATTGAGCAGCCCAGGCTGTGGTTTGCTGAGGGACAATCAGGAGCACAGCCCCAGGTGCTCAGGTAGGAGCTCTCTGTTCGTGCTGCACCTACAGAATTGGTTTGGTGCTTCTCTGGAGCCCGGTTTCTGAGCAGTGTTTGAGCCCATCTGTGCAGCAGTTCTGTGGTTTCTGTGAGGAACACCTGACACCTGGGTGAGCAGAGCCAGGTGAGCCCCAGAGCAGCTCCTGCAGCGGCCCCAGGGGCTCAGAGAGACTCCCCTGGGGACACCACAGCACCTGGTGCTCAGCCCCCAGCTCTGATGGACACAAACAGCAGCACAAAGCGCTTTCTGCCGGCTGGGAGCCACAGTCAAACCCCGGATCCCAAAGCAGCTCCAGCCCAGGGAGGCTCCAGAGCAACAACACCTCACCTGGGGCTGCCCCTTTGCTTCCTTAGAGCCCCAAACCTGCTAAATGCATCATAAACCCTGTAAAATGCGCCTAAACCCTGTAAAATTCATCCCAAAACCTGCAAAATCCATCCCAAAACCTGCAAAATGCATCCCAAAACCCTGCAAAATTCATCCTAAAAGCTGCAAATGCATCCTAAAACCTGCAAAGCACAACCCAAAACCTGCAAAATTCATCCTAGAGGCTGCAAAATTCATCCTAAACCCTGTAAATGCATCCCAAAACCTGAAAAAATCATCCTAAAATCTGCAAAAATGCATCCCAAACCTGTATAATGCATCTCAAAACCTGCCCCTGCAGGGTTTAGCTGCAGCACAAGCACAGCCCTGCCCCGGGGTGAGGGAATCTCTCCGGTTTGGCAGCGATGGTTTCACCCCTGGGGCTGGAGCAGTTCCATCCCCAGCAGCTTCCCAAAGGCCTGGAGGGTTTGGGGTCAATGAACACAGGACCCCAAATCCAGCCCTGGGAGCCACCCCGGGCCACTCGTGGCCATGGCTCAGCTGCTGGGACCATTAAGGGACACCATTAATGGATCCCACCTCATCCCTCCAAGCCAGGGCCCCAAAAACACCCCCTGCCCTCTCCAAACTCTTTTTTTATTCTTTCCCTCTTCAAAACAAAAACCTGATTTACTTTTATTTTATCTTATTTTATTTTTATTTTATTTTATTTCTTTTTATTTTGTTTTATTTCTTTTTTTTTTTTTTTTTATTTTATTTTATTATTTCCCCCCCTGAAGCAGCAGCAGAGTCCCAACCCCAATCCCTCCTTTCCCCAGCACACCGGGGGCTCTTCTCTGCCCTTTCCCTTCAGCTGTTCCTCGCCTCCCTCGGAAACAGAGCCAGCAAAAAACCCTCCTGGAAACGCTGTTCCCAATTAAAGGCAGCCCTTATGAAACCACTCTCGCAGCCACTTGCTGGAGAGATTTTCTCCCTAGAAGAGCTCGCGGCGTTTCCTTGATGAACCCCCAAGCATAACAGTTTCCACAGCGATTACAGAGCAGGCAGCCGAGCCAGAAATAACAGGGAGAAATGGAAAACATCCCCTGCTCTGCCTCTCTCACACACCCAGGGGGAGGAGAGGCTGCTGGGGACGGGACAGACCCTGCCCTGAGCAGCAAACGATGCACATGGAGCCACAACAGCAAATTCCACCCTGGTGGATGCAGGAATGAGCCATGCCCACAGCTGAATATAAAATATTCAGGGTGTTTTATCCACCTGAGCCCCAGGTGGTCTGTCCTCGCCTTGGGAAAGGCGACTGGAGCCCTGGCACAGCCCCGGAGCTGCTGCAGGAAGGTGAAGTGCCAGGTCTGGGGGTCCCCTGAGCCACCCCCTTCGTTAACCCAGGGATTTGGGGTCTGTGCAGGGCAGAGCTGCAGGTCCCAGCCCCGTGGAGCTGTGGGGGCATTCCCACGATGTTCCTGTGCTCCCAATTCCATGTTGAGCCTCTGACTTCCCACATTCATTGACCAGAACCCTCCTTTTGCCCCAGCAAACCCCTCTCCAAAGCTGTTTCCCGCACCAAGAGCCCTCCCCGGTTCAAACTCCTCACTCTCAAGGAAAGAACAAATTCAGCACCTTTTGTTTTTCAATAAAACCTGAACTTTTTGCACCCCAGACCCCTCACAGAACCTTCTCCATCCCTCCTGAGCTTTGTTTGGCCTGGGAAGAACCCAACACGTTTATTTGTGTGACAAAGGAGCATGTTTCATCACCTGGAGCTCAATCAGGGATTATTAAAACACACGGCCCAAACTCTGATGTGGCAAAAATGGGCTCAAAAATCCCCCAAAGCCCTGAACAGCCACAATTTTTGGTGAGAGTTTTTGTGCTTGACACACAATTCCTCCCAATTCCTTCCCAATCTCCCATCCAGCCCTGCCCTCTGCCAGTGGGACACATTCCCTGTGTCCTGTCCCTGCACCTTGTCACCAGTCCCCCTCCTGGAGCCCCTTTAGGCCCTGGCAGGAACAGGGAATGTGTGACCCAAGCTGGAATTGAACGCAGATCTCTCCAGTTCAGCCCAGGGTTTCCTCTCCCCTCAGAGATCCACGGCAGCTCAGCAGATGTTGCTCAAACCTGAGGATCCAAACGTGTGAATTCCAGAATCCTGGAATAGTTTGGGTTGGAAGGACCCTAAATCCCACCCAGTGCCACCCCAGCCACGGCAGGGACACCTCCCAGTGTCCCAGTGTCCAGCCTGGCCTTGGGCACTGCCAGGGATCCAGGGGCAGCCACAGCTGCTCTGGCAATTCCAGCCCAGCCCCTGCCCACCCTGCCAGGGAACAATTCCCAGTTCCCAAGCTCCCATCCAGCCCTGCCCTCTGGCACTGGGAAGCCATTCCCTGGCTCCTGTCCCTGCAGCCCTTGTCCCCAGTCCCTCTGCAGCTCTCCTGGAGCCTCATCCACATCCGAGGTCTCCCAGGCCAGGCTGGATCCATCCCTGAGTGCCGGCAGATCCTCATTCCCAGCTCCAAGGACTTGGATTGGGGCATTCCTGCTGTTTGAACTCACACATCTCTGTCTCTACACCTGCTCGCCTCCAAATCTCCACTGCAGGGCTCAGGTTTTGGCTGCCACCTCCCCCCTGGTGCTCAGCCCCAGCTCTGATGGACACAAACAGCAGCACAAAGCGTTTTCTGCCGGCTGGGAGCCACAGTCAAACCCCGGATCCCAAAGCAGCTCCAGCCCAGGGAGGCTCCAGAGCAACAACACCTCACCTGAGGCTGCCCCTTCGCTTCCTTAGAGCCCCAAACCTGAAAAATGCATCATAAACCCTGCAAAATGCACCTTAAAACGTGAAAAATGCATCCTAAACCTGCAAAATGAATCCTAAACCCGCAAAATACACCTAAAGGTGCAAAATGCATCCCAAAGGTGGCACAATGCATCCTAAACCCTGCATAATTATAGCCTAAAAATCTGCAAAATGCACCCAAAAACATGAATAATGCATCTCAAAACCTGCATGATGGTAATAAATAATAATGAATAAATAAATAACCTATTCAATATAATAATAATAATAATGATGATGATGATGATGATGATGATGAATGTGATGGTTTCACCCCTCATGCTGCTCCTGCTCCTGAACCAAACCAGCACCATCCCCAGCGGCTTCCCAAAGGCACTGGCTGGGTTTGGGGCGAATAAACAGCCCTGGAATTGGGCAGAATTGGAATTGGGCAGGATTGCCTCTGGAATGCCACAGAGCACAGCAGGGAACTCAGACACTGCCAAGGTCAGGAACCACCTGGGTTCAGCTAAAGCCTTAAATGATCCTGGGGTCTCTTTTAGCCTTTTCAGCGATTTTCGGAGAGGCTGCTGGGCATTCGTGTAATGAAAACATCACATTTATTACTATTATTATTATCATCATCATCATCATTAGGAGTGAACAGAGCTGTGAGTCTTTAATTCCTGAGGCTGAGCCAGGCTGGGAGAGCTGGGGGTGCTCCCTGGAGAGGAGAAGCTCCAGGGAGAGCTCAGAGCCCCTGGCAGGGCCTAAAGGGGCTCCAGGAGAGCTGCAGAGGGACTGGGGACAAGGGCTGCAGGGACAGGAGCCAGGGAATGGTCTTGAAACTGATGGAGAATGGATTTAAATGGGATATTGGGGAGGAATTGCTCCCTGGGAGGGGCTGGGCTGGAATTTCCAGAGCAGCTGTGGCTGCCCCTGGATCCCTGGCAGTGCCCAAGGCCAGGTTTGGGGCACCCAGGGACAGTGTCCCTGCCCTTTGGGATCTCTAAGCTCCCTTCCCACCCAACCCAGCCCAGGATTCTGTGACAGGTTCCAGTTATTTGCACTCCCTCCCTGTGCACGAAGCACTTCCAGCACCATTTATTGGGAATGCCATTGAAACCAGCAGCCAGTTATTTTTTTATTTAGCAATTATTTTTTTCTTTTTTCACCCCGGTGGAAAAAACTCTGTGGTCTTTAGCAAACTGCCGTGGGGGGGATGGAGTGTGGCAACGCTCCTGGGAGGGAGGGAGAATATTTTTAACCCCATTTTACAGAAGTGGGAACTGAGGCACGCACTTTTCCACAGGAGGAGATTGGCCCCAAACCCTTCTGAGCCCTCGCAGGACAACTTCCAGCAGAGATCCTCACTCCCAGAAGAAGCACAGGCTTATTCCAGGCTACAGTGGCCACACTGTTGTGCCCCAGCCAATTTTCTCACGTAAACACGGCGGTGGAAGAGTTGTTTCTCTTCAGGTTTTGGTAATTTTTAGCCTGAGAAAGTCATGAAGGAAATACCTCAGCACCACGGGCAAGATGGTGGGAGGTAATTAAACCCCCAGCTCCACTTCCCTTCCAGCTCAGAGCAGCTTCACGTTTGCTGGAGGCATCTCCAGCTCTATTTTTGCCCCCTTGGTTCCAGCCTGACCTTGCAGTGCACCGTGTTGTTCCACACACAAACACTCCCCGCCTCCAGGCTGAAGGCATCTTCCTCTCAAACGCAGCCCAAACTTCATCTGCCTCTCTAAAACGTGCAAAGACCCAGCTGAGTTTTGGTGGGTTCTCAAATTCACCCCAAAAAAGCTCTGTCCTGCCCCTCCATCCCCCTCCTCCCAGCTCAGACACCAAGAGGCCTCCAATCTGAGGAATCTGAATTAAGAAAGAATTAAAGAATCTCTGATGCCAGAGTGGCTGAGGGGTCCCAGGGGCGCTGATCAGATTTACAGCCTGTGACAAAAGGGACAAATACAACTTCCACTGCTGAGCCCTGGGTGACCCAGCCCATTCCCTGATTTACAGGTGATGGGGCCATTCCAGGGCTTTCCAAAAGCCCCCATGGGAATCCTCCCACGTGCCCTGTAGGAATATTTCTTATTTTTAATTTCCACTGAACTCATTTCAGTCCCATCTTTCCCCATAGCTTTAATTTATACCTTCATCATATCATTAAAGATATCACTTTAGTTTATAAATTTATCCAGTGAATGCCCCCAGAAAGGGAACAAACCCCAAAAACCTTGAACAAAGGAACACAGGAAACCCGTGGGCAGCCACGTGAGGAGTCAGCAATGCCTCATGGAAAGCTCTGAGGCACATCCCTGTCAGGGACAAACCCTCAGCTCTGCCCTGGGGTCACTCTGTGCACCCCCTGGGATCCAGCAGGGAATGGGCACAGCCCCCCTATCCCACTTTTCCCCTGGGAATCTCCCGGTTGTTCGAGGCAGGAGGAACCAGGAACAACTCCAGAGCTTGGGGGGTTCTTCCTGAACCCATTGAAAGTTCCTAAATACCCCTCAGAGTTTCCTAATTTCCACTGCAAATCCCTCAGAGCCTGAATGACACCCACTGCATCACCCATGGCAGGTGGATCCCAGAGCTGAGGGTGAAGGAAACGGAGGCAGAAATCTCTTCCCAATTCCTGGAGCACCTGAGGCAGAAATCTCTTCCCAATTTCCCTGAGAAGCCCCACAAACCAAGGGAACATGGAACAGGTCTGGCTTGGCCTCCACGGGGGCACCTGACCCTGGAATGTTGAGGGTCTGCTCCCATCTGCTGATGAAACCCTGGGGAAGGCTCTGTGCTTCCCTTCCTATGGAGAAGAACCGTCCTTGGTCAGGTACCCATGGCCAGAACTGGGATTTCTCCAAATTTCCTTATATCCAGGGATAGTTCCCATAGGAACATTGCCAGGACAAGTCTGGCTGGCAACGGTGTCACAAGGGTCACCTCTCACCTGTCCCCAAACCCTGGGGAAGGCTCTGTGCTTTCCTATGGGAAAGAACTGTCCTGCCTCTCCAGGCACTCAGGGCTGGAACTGGGATTGCACCTCCCAAATTCCCTATATCCAAACTCTGCTCCCAGACAAACCTGCCATCCCTGACAGGTCTGGCTGGCCTTGGCCTCAGCTGTCCCCAAGACCCTGGGGAAGGCTCTGTGCTTTCCTTGCACTGGGAAGAGCTGCTGCTCTGTGCCTTTTGAACCCTGCGGGAGAGGCGGCCTGGGCAGGGAAAAGTTGGGGTTCAGCCCTGGAAAGATCCCAGGGAATCATCGCCCTTCAGCCCAGGCTTGCTGGGAAAAGGGCCAGGCTCAGTTTTATGGGATTCTCCTGGGGTCTCCCCTCTGAGCTGCAGCACCGAGTGAGGGCTCAGCAAACCCCTCAATGTCTCGGTGCATCAAATCTGGGAGAGCCCCAAATCCCAGGTCTGAATGCAGCTGGATCCTGCTGCTTTCTGACAGAACTCTGCCTAAAATCTGGAGGACCACTGGAGTATCAGAGCAAAATACCTGAAACCCCAAAGCCTGATAATACTTCAACCAGCAGGTGACCCTCCAAAGTCCAGGGAATCGATGATGGATGGGCTAAAAGACAATTCAGGATCTGGAGACTGAGCAGCTGCTGAAGCTGAAAACCTCATTAGCACAAGGAAAGCTTTAATAAGGTTTTCCTTAGTGCTGAAGATGCTCTGCTCTGATTTTGGGCCAAAAAAAACCTCCTAAAAAGCACCCAGGACGGTGCCTGGCTTCAAGGCTGCCTTGCTTCCAGCAAGTCCATTTTGGGAAGGTAGGAAAACCTGAGCTCATGTTTTCCCCTCACTTATCCCGGCTCGAAAGCTGCCAAGCAGTTCCCAGAAGGAAGGAAAGCGCCCCCAAACTGCAATTTTTCCGTCCAACTGGAAACAAACAACAACAACAACAACAAAAAAAAAAGGTTACAAAAATACCACCGAGGTCTCGAGCGGGCTGGTTCCTGTTCCTCTGCGGGAAGAGGCTGCTCAGGAGGTTTCTTTCCACTGTAAACAGCCGGGATGGGCTGTGCCCGGCGCAGCCCAGCTCTGCGGGGCCGAGCCCTCACCTGCCGGCCCTGAAAGCTCCGGAAAATGGGCAGTGGGTAAAAACCAGCCCTGCAGGGGCTCCTGACAGCCTGGGTTGTGCTGGGCTTTGCAGGGAAAACGAAGCAGCGTGGAGGCCGAGGAAGATTTACGGCCACATCCACTCTCCCCAAATGTTTTCTGAGCCCCCCCGGCACGGCCGCACAATGCGCCCTTTGATGCTCGTTAGGAGCTTCACCTTCTGCAGGCCGGTAATTAGAGCCGGGCGGGCTGAAAATCTCCTTTATTTGTGATTCCTGCCCCGACTGCAGGGGCCAGGATGGCAGCTGAGCGCTCTGGGAAAGCCCAATTTCTGGAATTCCAGCCGGGGGCACAGCGGGAGCACAAATCACCTCCGTGCTCTCTCGCAAGGTGGTCTCAGCTCGGCTCGGGATTAACGAGCCAGAGGTGCGAAGGGAGAGCTCGGCAAGTGTCACAGGCGGGCTGGAAATCAGAATAAACATTTCCCTGCATCCCGAGCAGCCCCGCAGATCCCAGCAGAGCCATAAACCCCCCCTAACAAGCAGCCTTTGCTAAAGGCACGGACAACGGCGCTGAATGTGTACTCGAAATAAATCGCTCTCCTTCCCAGAGGGTAAATTTTTCCTTTTTTTTTCCCCACGTTTGAGCCTCCCCTCGCCGAGAACCCCAAGGCTCTGAGGCGCTCAACACGTGCGGCCAGGAGCTGTGACAGCGGAGCTGGGAGGCAGCAGGAACCTCGGCGAGCGGGGGGGGACGGAGGGAGGCGGAGGAAAAATCAGCTTTGCTGAGGCAGGAGCAGCTGGACGCGGCCCTGGGGCCGTGCCAGTGACGCCGAGGAGTTCCCCGGAGCCCCTCATTAGCGGGCTGCCACCCAATGGCCGGGATGGCCGCGGTGATTTCCCTGCAGGACACATCTCCCTGCTCCCCGGGCTGCCCGGGAACGCTCCCAAGGCAGCGCTGCCCCCGCGGGGAGGGTTCACAACAGCGCTTCTCTTGTTCGCTTCAGGAGAAATGTTATTTTCGGGAGCGCCGCTGCCGGGACTCACCCGCGGCTCCCCGGAGTGGTTCCCCACATCCGATCACGCTGCCCCGAACACTGAGCCATTCTCCTGAGCCGAGCTTTCCGAGAGCCAGCTCCAAACAGTTGGGATTTTGCTGAACCCTCCCAGCCCAGGACGGGCCGTGCCTCTCTCTGCTCGGCCAGCGGAGCCGGCGGTGCTGCCTGTGCTGTGCCTGTGCCCTGCGCTGTGCCTGTGTCTGTGCCCTGCCTGTGCTCTGCCTGTACCCTGCCTGTGCTCTCCCGCAGCCGGGGCAGCCTCACAACCCTCCCGAGGGTGCCTCGTCCCCCTGCTAAAGGCTGCACAACGCTCCTGCCATGGGTGAGGGCCCGCACAGAGAAGGGAGCGGTGCCCGCTGAGGGTGAGGATGGGAATGGTCACTCACGGAGGGTAAATCCCCTCCCTGCGGGCTGCAGGAGCTTCCTCTGGCTCCTCGCAGGGTTTTCTGCACTTGTGCCCCAGAGGACACAGCCCCAGCCCTCCTGCAGCACTTTGCTGCCAGCACACTCATTCATTAATCACGCGGTAACTCCTGCACGGTTTTTTCTCGGATGCACAATTCACACGGGCCCTCTGCAGATTTGGGGGGTTCCTTCCTTAGCAGGGACTGCAGAGGAACCTTCAGGAGCCCCTGGGCAAAACCAGGGGGCAGAATTCCTGGGAAACAGCACAGCCCAACCCCCCGGCCTGCCCCAGGGTTCTGCACCCTGCCCTGATGGGGTGAAAGAAATCGTAATTTCCAGCAGCCCCGCAGCTAAGAGGGGCAGGGCAGAAGGGGTGAGGACACGGTGACACTTTGGGGCTTTTTCACACCCCCGAGCCGGGTGAGAATCACAGCATCCCACCGAACCCACCTGCGGCCACCGGGAACACGTCCCCACGAGAACCCACGGGAAAAGTTCCCCGAGCACCGGGATTGTGAGAAAAACACGAGTCCCCAGGAGCACAAACACCTTCCTGGAGGGTCACAAATGCCAAATCAACCGCGAGAGGACGGAGGGGCCACCAGCACGTCCAGACAGCCACGGTCAAACCTGGCTCCGTGCCCTGACAGGAACAATCCTCCAGCCCGCGAGCTGCAGGTGATCCCCGGGCAGCCGAGCAGCGCTTGGATTGTATTGCTCACACCATAAATCACCGTGTCAGCTGCCCCCGACGCTTCAACGCGCCAGCCTGGAACTGGGTAAAAGTGCCAGGCTCTCTCAGCACGGCCAGGGAGCCCAGGAACGAGGGGAGGGGGAAAATCAAACCCCGCACGGCGCCTTTTTCCGGAATAACAATGCCTGCATTTGCATAGAGCGGCTCAGCCCGGGAGGCACCGCCGATCGCACCTCCGGGCGCATCAAAGGCGTTATTAATTTCCATCGAGGAAAGAATTAAGGAGCTTAACTCGTTAGCGCTCATTTACTCAGCCCTTAATGCATTTTTTTTAAAGCCGCCTCATGTTCTGCCGACGAGCAGGTGCTAATCAAGGAACGCTTAAAAGGGATAAAAACTCGCCGCGGGTCAAGCGCGGGGACAGCAGGGCCAGCCCCCGGCTTGGGGACATCCAACATCCTGCTTGGCAGGAGCTCCCTCCCGCAGGGGTTTCGCTGGCACAGCTCCTGCCGCATCACGTGTGGCCCCAGAACAACCCCTCGGCTCCCCGCTCGCTTTCCTGTGCGAGTGATAAGGAGGAAATCCGTCCCAGACAGGCAGACAGCTCAGCCCAGCCCAGCCCAGCGCTGCCAGCGCTCAGCTGCAGCCTCAGCGCCCGGCTCCCTCATTAGGGCCGCCCGCCAATTAACAGCTTGTGGCGCTGCCAGCGCAGTCCCCGGAGGTGCTGGCGGCCCATCAAGAGCCGCAACCCCCTCGGGGTGTCCCAACAACGCGCCGTGCCCAGGAGGGAAAAAAAAAAAATGAAAAAAAAAAAATGAAAATCACCGACACGCAGCTCCCGGTTACTCATTGCGGTGACCTCAGCGGCCAGTGCCCTTGTGCCACCAGGGACGCCCCAGCGCCGTGCCGTGCCCTCCCGGCGGCGGGCACGGCTGACACGCGATTCGAGAGCATCCAAGGCGCGCTCTGCGGCTCGCACACGCGCTCCCGGCCGGAGCCGGGCCCGGGGACGCGCTCGGCGTTACCTGCACTCGCCCCGCGCGCGGCAGCCGCGGCTCTCCCATGGCTCTGCCGGCGCCAGGCTGGACCCCGCGGCTCCAGGGGGATCTTCTGCCGCGCTGCAATAGAAAAGGTTGGTTTAAAGCTCCTTATTTGGGCAGTGATGTCAAGGGAAGTCGCTCGGGCAGCGCCTCCCCCTTTTTCCATTCACTCCACATTGTTTCCTGTTGTCAAGCGGCTCTGCCGGGGCTCCGCGCACGGCACGGGATGGTCCGGCCACGGGGATCCTCCGGGGACAGGGATCGGCCGGCCAAAGGGATCCTCCCGGCACAGGGACACCCAGGACACAGGGATTGTCCGGACACAGGGATCGGCCGGCCACGGGATCCTCCAGTCCTGGGGATTATCCAGTCCTGGCGGAACTCCAGGTCTGGGAATCCTTCGGCTCCGGGGATCCTCCAGCGCCGGCGGTCCTCTAATTCTGGGGGTCCTCCAGCCCTGGGGACCCTCCAGCCCTGGGGACTCTGCAGTTCTGGGGCTCCTCGAGCCGCAGGAATCCTCCCTCCATCCCCGGGGATGCTCCGGCCGCTGCCCGAGCTGTGCGGGCCGGGTACGGGAGCGGCTCCGAGCTGTCCCCCCGCTCTGCACAGCCCTTCCCACGGCCCGTGGGTGATTCCCAGCGCTCCTTGCCTTGGGGGCCGTGGGCAGCCGGGGGGTCCCGGCGGCCGAGGCAGCGCTGCGGGCCCGGCGCTGAGCGCGGCTCGCCCGCCGCCTCCCTCCCTTCTCCATCCCTTCCTCCGCCTTCCTCCCCCGCATCCTCATCGTCCCTCCCCATCTGTCCCGGCTCCCGGAGCTCCCGCACCGGCGCTGCCCGCGGCGGCCGCCCCCGGCAGCGGATGGCGAGGGAACCTCTCCGCTCCTCTCCGCTCCCCTCTGCCCCTCTCCTGGCAGCCCAGTGCCCGAGCCTTCCCTCGGGATGCGGCGCGGGAGCGGCAGCGGGACAGCCCCGCCCGGAGAACCGGGAACGTCTCCCGGAGCATCCCCGCGGCTGCGGGAGGGACGGCAGGGACACTGGGGACAGCCGGGACAGCCAGGGGTGCTGGGGACAGCGAGGACAACCAGGGATAGTGGGGATAGTCGGGGACAGTGGGGACAGTAGCGACAGTGGGGACAGCCGGGGACAGTGGGGACAGTGGGGATGGCCAGGGACAGTGGGGACAGTCACGGACAGCAGGGACAGCCAGTTCAGTGGAGACAGTCAGGACAGTGAGGACAGTGGGGACAGCCGGGACAACCGCGACACTGGGGACAGCAGAGACAGCGGGGACAGCCGGGACAGCCGTGACACTGGGGACAGCCGGGGACAGCCGGGGACAGGCCGGTCCCCCCAGGGTTTCCAGCACAGGGAACTCCGGGTTCCTCATGCCCATCGCCGGCTCCATGCCTGATGTATCCCTAAAACACATCCCAGGCTTTGATTTGATTTCTTTTTTCCTTTTTTCGGTGGATTGGTTTGGATTAATTCTGTGTTTGGAGTTTGGGGTTTTTTAATATTTATTGCTTTTAATGTATCGCTTTGTGCTCGGATAGTTATTGTTTTTTGTGCTTGGATTTTTGGTGTTCGGAGTGGGCCTACAAGAGACCTGCAGAGGGACAAGGGCTGCAGGGACAGGAGCCAGGGAATGGCTTCCCACTGCCCAGGGCAGGGCTGGATGGGAGCTTGGGAACTGGGAATTGTTCCCTGGCAGGGTGGGCAGGGGCTGGGCTGGAATTGCCAGAGCAGCTGTGGCTGCCCCTGGGTCCCTGGCAGTGCCCAAGGCCAGGCTGGACACTGGGACACTGGGAGGTGTCCCTGCCATGGCTGGGGTGGCACTGGGTGCGATTTAAGGTCCTTCCATCCCAAACTATTCCAGAATTCTGTGATCACTCCAAAGGGGAAGCCAAAGCCCTTGGGATAAAAAGAGGAGACAAAGGAGTTCCCTGGCAATTCCCACACAGGATCCCAGCTCTGGGCAGCCCCAGCTGAGCTCTGAGGACAGAGCCAGACACCCCTGGGTGCTCCAGGCAGCTGGGCAGGAGCTTTTTTTTTTTTTTTTTTTTTTTTTTTTTTTTTTTTTTTTTTTTTTTTTTTTTTTTTTTTTTTTTCGGAGAAAGCAGAAGCAGAGCCCTGCAGCCCAGGCTGTGTTCACATTTAAATCACATTCGCTTTCTCAGCACAACGGTTCTGTTCCGCCTGTGGGCACTACAGCCCCGCTGGACATGGGGAAAAGGAGAACTCTGGGCAGGATTGTTCTGCTCAGCCCCTCAGGACACGTTAGATACCTGCCTGCTGCTCTCTCTGTACCTGCGCAAATATTCCCTGGTGAGAGCAGCTGCACCCCAGAGCTGGCACAGCAAAGCTCCATCCCAGCTACACAAAAATAATGTTTGGAAAGACAAAAATCCCATCACCCCCAGCCCACTGGCTCTGCTCCCAGCTCCATACAACCACGGTTAAGTCAAGAAAAGCTGCTGTGAAGTCTCTGTGACACCAGCTGAGGAACTTACAGGATGTGCTTTTTGGGGTGAACACCCCCAGAGTTGTCCCTTTGCTTTGCAGGAGAATGAATAAATCTGCCAAAACACCAGCCTGGTCTTCCCCAACCACCCCAGAGCCGACGCCTCCTCAACTGCCCCCCCAAAACGCTGCTGGTGCTAAACCCAAGGAAATACCCCATAACACATTTCCTACAAGCGCAGTTGTTTCCTCCACAGCCGCGTTTCACAGCCCGTTCCAGCCGCTCTCCTTCCGGCCTCAATCAGAGCCCGGCATAAAGAGCTTTTCTTTGTTTCGCTTTGCTCCTCCTGGCCCTGAGCCTGAGTCACCGCCGTGTCCCCGCCGTGTCACCAGCTCCTTCAGGAATCCCAGGGATGCAGCCTGGAATCTGGATCCACCGCAGGGCCCTCCAGGACTCTCGGCCTCCCTGGATAAACACCGGGATCCGGGATCGGGGCTGGTCCTTCCTGCAGGGACCTTTCCCACGGGAGCTGGGCTCGGGTCACACCTGGAGCTCTTGAGACAGGAGCAAACAGCCTCAGGTGGCACCAGCAGAGGTTTGAGTTGGAAATCAGGGGGAATTTATAAGGATGGTGAGGCATTGGAATGCACTGCCCAGGGCTCCTGGAGGGGCTCAGGAATGGTGTGGATGTGGCACCTGGGGACAGGGGTTAGCACTGGGCCTGGCAGAGCTGCGTTAGTGGTTGAATTTGATCATTTTGGAGATACTTTCCAACCTGAATAACTCCCCAATGGGCAAGAGCAGCCCAAGGTTTGTCCCTTGGAGGCCACAAAGCCCAGACTGAGCAGGGAGCAATGGAAGGGACTGGGGAGGACAAGAAACCAAGTTTCTTCATCAAACGGGACTCAGATATTTGGGTGGGCATGGAATAAATGAAATACAGCTCCCAGAGCATGGAGAGGATCACAAGGAGCCCAAAGAGGCAGGAGAAGCCACCAAAATAAATCTCTCCTTCACTCCTGGAGCCAGTGTCAGCCCAGGGACTGTGTGAGTGCCCAGTGGCCTCAGCAGCTCCACAGGGTGGATTTGAGCAGCCCAGGCACATGGAGCAGCTCCTCCTGGCACACCACGCTCTTCCCTCCTTTTTTTACTCATTTTTTTGCCAGCTGGAGATGAGCTGAGAGCGAGCAAGGAGGAGCCCTTGTGAAAATGTCACAGTCCCGTGTGGAGGGGCAGGCAGGGAGAGGCTCTGCTCCCATCAGCTGCCTCTCCTTGGGAGACACAGTCCCAGGAATTCACAGAAGTCACAAAATTGTAGATATTTAGGCTGGAAGGATCTTAAATCCCATCCAGTGCCACCCCCAGGGACACCTCCCAGTGTCCCAGTGTCCAGCCTGGCCTTGGGCACTGCCAGGGATCCAGGGGCAGCCACAGCTGCTCTGGCAATTCCAGCCCAGCCCCTGCCCACCCTGCCAGGGAACAATTCCCAGTTCCCAAGCTCCCATCCAGCCCTGCCCTCCTTCACCCTAAAGCCATTCCCTGTGTGTCCTGTCACTCCAAACCCTCGTAAAAAGTAAAAATAAAAAGTAATAAAATTCATAGCAAAGTGCAAATGTCGTGTTAAAGTGCTCCACACAGAGACAGGCACAAGCACACTGAAGATTTGGGGTTAAAAAAACCCGCTTATTTTTAAGGTTATTTAAGATTTATTTTTCCCCAGGGTCCTTTACCCTGCCCATGACACCCAACACCCTCCACGCCCCGGGGTTGATCTCTCAACACCCTGAAAGGTGTTTTTTAGGTATTTTTCTCTTAAACAGCACAAATGGCCATTCAGGGCAATGCACACAAAGGTCTTTGCCCGGTGCTGGTGGCTCCTCTTAGACAGAAAATTGTGGTTTTGCTCAAATAGGGAAATGAAGGCCCAGGTTCCCTGGAGACTCCTGTTCCCGCTGCAGGGGCAGGAAAACACGGGGTGAAGCTCAGGCCACGCTGACTTTTGTGGAAATCCTTTGTTAGGAACTGTTCAGCCAGGAAAGGGACAGTCCTGAGGTGCAGGGGGGTGAAACAACCACATCTCCCTCCTCGCCCAGAGCTCTGAGCCTTTTCCTCCCCATCCCTCACCTCAGCCTGGCCCAGGCCGTGCAAAAATTACCCAGAGCCTGAAAAGGCCTCTGTCAAACTGTCCTCACCTCTCCTGGTGGGTTTTTTTTTTCTCACTTTTACTAATTTTTCCATTCTTTTTGCTGCACAGCACCTCCTTGGAGCACCCTGCAGTGCCCTGCACACTCCCAGCTCATCCCTCTCCTCCTGAAATCCATTAACAGAGCCCTAAACCGCTGCCAGGACTTCAGCTCTTCCATCCACACGGCTGCTCTCGGAGGAACCTGGTGGGAAGGGAGGTTCCCAGCAGAGAATCCAGTGTGGGAACTGGGAACTCTCCTATCTGTTCTCCCACGGATTTATTTCCTGTGCAGCCCCCAAAGAGTCACTTCACCTTCCTGGGTCAGAACCTTCTCACCCAGGGAAAATGTCTGGGGAGGGACAAATCCTGTGGGGATTGGGAAGGCTGGGAGAGCTGGGGGTGCTCCATGGAGAGGAGAAGCTCCAGGGAGAGCTCCGAGCCCCTGGCAGCGCCTAAAGGGGCTCCAGGAGAGCTGCAGAGGGACTGGGGACAAGGGCTGCAGGGACAGGAGCCAGGGAATGGCTTCCCACTGCCAGAGGGCAGGGCTGGATGGGAGATTGGGAACTGGGAATTGTTCCCTGGCAGGGTGGGCAGGGGCTGGGCTGGAATTGCCAGAGCAGCTGTGGCTGCCCCTGGATCCCTGGCAGTGCCCAAGGCCAGGCTGGACACTGGGACACTGGGAGGTGTCCCTGCCATGGCACTGGGGTGGCACTGGGTGGGGTTTAAGCTCCCTTCCAACCCAAACCATCTCAGGATTCTGTGATCACTCCAAAGGGGAAGCCAAAGCCCTTGGGATAAAAAGAGGAGACAAAGGGGTTCCCTGGCAATTCCCACACAGGATCCCAGCTCTGGGCAGCCCCAGCTGAGCTCTGAGGACAGAGCCAGACACCCCTGGGTGCTCCAGGCAGCCGGGAAGAGGCAGCCTGGGACACTGGGAGGTGTCCCTGGGGGTGGCACTGGATGAGCTTTAAGTTCCTTCCAACCCAAATCTTCCCATGATTTTTCCCCTTCCCAAGCCCCCCTGGCCCAGTGTGAGCATTCCCACTCCTGCCTGAAGAGGGGACAGGGAATGTTCTTCCCACGTCACCCCTCCCCTTGGGAAATCTGGAGCAGCAGGAACCTGTGAAGCCACCAGATTTCAGATATATTTAACAACCTTTTCCAACCCGAGCTGTCAATCTCCGAACGTGAAATGAGAACCTTCAGCAGTTTCAGGCTCAGGCGCCGCCAGCCCCGGAGCTCCCCCTGCTCATGGAAACCGCCCCTGGCACCTTCCCGGGCTGCCTGCCTTTGGAACAGCCTGGCCCCACAAGCCCAAGCCCCTTTTCAGCCATCCGTCAGCAATTAGGCAAACAAAGGGTAATTAATACCCCGAATTAAGGGCTTTGCTCGTTTGGCTGCCCAGGACCCTCCATCCTTCAGACAACCCTGGATTTCTGCATCCCACTTTCCACATCTGCAAAATTCCTTAACTCCAAAGGTCCCTGTGCTCGTTAAACACTTGAAAACCACGAGGGAGAGCCTTCAATTATCCCAAAAATTCCCTGTGAAGTTGGGTTAATATTCCGAGGCTCCCATTAAAGACACATGTCCTGGGAAGTGGCAGGCACGAGGAATCATTATGCTAATTTTAGCCGGAGCATCTGCTCGATGTTAAATCTGAAACTCCGTCTCAGAGAAATCATTTAAATTATTTTTTCTTTTTTTTTTTTTTTTTTTTTTTCTTTTTTTTTCCCTTCAGAATTGACATTTGTCAAACAATATGTTGGGAGCGGAGGCTGCAGCCAAGTCTGAGTAATCCTGGCGGGTGAGGGCTCGGGGATGGAGCCGGCAGGAATTCGGGATTGGAGAGAGGGGCTGGCCCCCAGGCTCTGCCGGTGTCCGCCAGCTCCTGCCGGGGACAGCGTCACCCAGCTCCTGTCAAGGTCACCCAGCTCCCTCCAGGGTCATTCAGATCTCACCAGCATCACCCAGGTCCTGTCAGGGCCACCCAGCTCCTGCCGGCGTCACCCAGGTCCCATCAGGGTCACCCAGCTCCTTTCAGGGTCACCCAGCTCCTGTCAGGGTCATCCAGATCCTGCCAGGGTCACCCAGATGTCACCAGCATCACTCAGGTCCTATCAGGGTCACCCAGCTCCTGCCGGGGTCACCCAGGTCCTGTCAGGGCCACTCAGATGTCACCAGGGTCACCCAGGTCCTGCCAAGGTCACCCACTTCCTGCCAGCGTGGCCCAGACCCCACCAGGGTCACCTAAGTCCTGCCTGGGGACAGGGTCACCCAGACCCCACCAGTGTCACCCAGGTCCCTGTCTGTCTCCTGGGATGCTCAGCAGGGAACAGGCTCGGCTGGGAATTCACCAGTGGGGCCCAAATGGCCCCAAGTGATGTTTTCTCACTGCTGCAGTCGGTTCTGACAAGGCTTGAAGCAGCGTCTTATCCTATTTTTAGTGGGTTTGTACAACCTGAGCAGCTTCCCAGCCCTAATCCAGTTTGGGGAATCCCAGAGAACAGGAGAGAGAACCTGCAGGGCTGTTTGCACCAGGGAAGGGACACAGACACCTTCTAGTCCACTCTTTTCCCTTTCCCTTTCCCTTTCCCTTTCCCTTTCCCTTTCCCTTTCCCTTTCCCTTTCCCTTTCCCTTTCCCCCTTCCCCTAACACTAGGATTTTTCCATTGCTCCAGCTGAACTGACAGCCCAGTTTATTATTTTATATATATATATATATATATAATTTTTTATATTTTTAAATATTTTTATATTCCCCTCTAGCCACCGAGACCACTGGATTGACTCCCCCAGTCTCATCCCTGTGGACACAGATGAACAGGGAAGTTTTCCTGATAGTCTGTCCATTCATTTCCTCACACCCATCGCCGGCTCCATGCCTGAGGTATCCCTAAAACACATCCTAGGCTTTGATTTGATTTTTTTTCCTTTCTTTTGGTGGATTGGTTTGGATCATTTCTGTATTTGGAGTTTGGAGTTTTTTAATATTTATTGCTTTAATGTATCGCTTTGGGCTCGGATAGTTAATCACTTTTTGTGCTTGGATTTTTGGCGTTTGGAGTGGGCTACAAGAGACCTGCAGAGGGACTGGGGACAAGGGCTGCAGGGACAGGAGCCAGGGAATGGCTTCCCGCTGCCAGAGGGCAGGGCTGGAATTTGGCCCTGGATTCCTTTAAATCAGGCACCTCATGGTGCACAAGGCCCAGGAAGGAGGAAAATACCAAATGACACGGGAAGAGTTGCATAAATCATCCTGGATTCATCCCAAAATCCAGCCTGAATGGGGCTGCACCACGGGATGGGTGAGCACAAGGCCTGGATGGGGCTGGGAGCGCCAGCTCTGACTTCCTCAGGGGACAGAACATTGATGGGTTCCCTAATACCGCCTCAAAACACAGCAAAACTGCCTCAAAACTCCCTAAATATGCAAAAAAAAAGCTCTATAACTGCCTGAAGTCAGCTTAACACTGCCTCAAAACCAGACTAAAACTGCCTCAAAACAGCCTAAACCTGCCTAAAACCACCCAGGATTACCTCAACCCCCCCTAAAACCCACTGAAAACACCCTAATCCCAGCCTTAAAACAGCTTAAAACTGCGTGAAATTGCCCTAACATTGCCTCAAAAATAGTCTGAAACTGCCTCAAAACACCCTGAAAGTGCCTTAAAACACCATAAAACCGCCTCAAAATACCCTAAGACTTCCCTAAAACACCCTGAAACTACCTGAAACCATGCTAAAACTTCCTTAAAACACCCTAAAACCACCCCCAAACACCCTAACATGGCCAAAAACCACCAGAAAAGGGGGGAAAATGCATAGTTCAGGCAACAACCGTAATTTTATACTTGAGTCATTTAAGGTTTGGGTTTTTTTTGTTTTTTTTTTTTTTTTTTTTCATTTACAAAGGGAGGATTTCTTTGATGTGTCAGAAAACGCACCCAGCACGGCCTCTCCGGATCTGTGGGGTTTATTCCAGGGTGGGAATGTGCAGCCAGTGGGTGATAACGGGAGAAATGGTGCAAAGCCGGGTCCTGCTGCAAGGATGAGCCTGAGCAAACCAGGCTGCGTCTGCAAGGCTCGGCACAAAGTCCAGATTCAGTGAAAGCTTTTGTCCTGGGTTGCAATATAACCAAAAATGTGTATTCTATTCCCCATCTTCTGGAATGAGTTGAAGAGGGTTTTTAAATTTTAACTCCAGGGGCAGGGGCGGGATCTTCTGTCCCTGGGCAGCTGTGAAACCAGCTGGGGCCGTGCTCTTTATCCCTGCCAGGACCCATCCTCCCTGCAGGGATATCTGCTGTTCATGGGCCAGCCAGGCTCACTGCAGGGCTCAGACAATCCCAGCAGCCCACTGGGACAGGCTCCACCCAGGGGGAGGAGCCCAGCATTCCCCCCTGGATCAGCCCTGGCATTCAGAAGCCCAGCACAGGCTGTTGGCACTGGATTCCCAGAGGGAGAGCGGCCCCAGCTCAGCACCACTGGGCCCTTCTCCAGGATCATCTCTGCTCCAGCAGAAGCACAGCTGGCACTGCAGGAGGACTGCACTGGGCTGACAGCGACAGCCACCAACAGGGCTCAGGGCGTCTGCTGACCCTGGCAGCGTGGCCAGGAGTTTTGTTTGTTTGTACTACTATATTTGTAATTTTAATATTCCCAGTAAAGAACTGTTATTCCTATTCCCATATCTTTGCCTGAAAGCCCCTTAATTGCAGAATTATAATAATTCAGAGGGAGGGGGTTTCCATCTCCATTCTTTCCCTGGCAGACACCTTCCTTCCCAAACCAAGACAGCTTTAAAATAAACTAAGAAAAACAGAAGAATTGACCATGGTGGTGCTGGGGGATGGTTGGTCTTGACCTTGGAGGGATTTTTCAACCTCAAGGATTGGAAATTCCAGCCTTGAGGAGCAGATGGTTGGACTTGGTCTCAGAGAGATTTTCCAACCTTTAAACCTGGAAATTCCAACCTGGAGAAGATGATTGAACTTGATCTCAGGGAGCTTTTCCAGTCTGGACAAGGAAATCGTTGGACTTGACCTTGGAGGGCTTTTCCAGCCTTGAAGATTGGAAATTCTGATGGGATGGGAAGGGAAGGGAAGGGAAGGGAAGGGAAGGGAAGGGAAGGGAAGGGAAGGGAAGGGAAGGGAAGGGAAGGGAAGGGAAGGGAAGGGAAGGGAAGGGAAGGGAAGGGAAGGGAAGGGAAGGGAAGGGAAGGGAAGGGAAGGGAAGGGAAGGGAAGGGAAGGGAAGGGAAGGGAAGGGAAGGGAAGGGAAGGGAAGGGAAGGGAAGGGAAGGGAAGGGAAGGGAAGGGTGGGATGTATTGGAAGGTGTCTGTGTTCCTTCCCTGAGGGCTCTTCAAAGCAGCAGGATTGGAAATTCCGGCTTTAAGGATTTGGAATTCTGAGAAGGGGGAAGTGACCAGGCAGGGACAGTGGGGTGGGACTTCAGAGCGTGGCACCAGGTCCCATCCCTCACCTGCCACTGGCTCTCACCAACCCCAGGAACCCTCAGAGCCTCTGGAATTCCTCCTCCCTGCCCGAAATCTCCCGAGCTGCTCTGTGGCACAAAGGAACCCTTTGAAATCTGGAGCAAAGAGGGGCTGGGGAAGGGGCTCAAGCCCTGCACACCTTTCCCCAATCTGCTGTTCTTGGCAGCCCAGGCCGCCGAGTTATTCCTAATAAAAATATCTCAGTGCCTGTCCCGTGCTTCCCGGCTGGAATCGATCCCAGCCCGGTTCCTCCGGAGTGAATTCCTTCACGCCTCCTTTTGTGCAGGAAGCTCTGGAGTGGATTCACTTCAGTGCAAGATCCTCATCTCAAAGAGGTGAATCACAGCCTGGAACGGGGATTTTTCACTCTGCTGGCTCCAAAGGGAGAGGGGATGAATTCCCAGCTGGAGAGCGACGAGAGGGATCCCAGCCCTGTGTTTGTGGCAGGATGTGAGGGCACAAGTGGCACCATTTCACACCCCTGGACGTGTCACCTGGCCACCCTCACCTCCAGAAATGTCACCTGGCCTCCCTCACCTCCAAAAATGTCACCTGGCCACCCTCACTGTGGTTTTTATATTATTCCCAACTCTGGTTGTGCATCATTCACTAATGAACACCACAGAAAAAAAAAAAAAATCCCAAATATTTTAGAGAAGAAAACACATCAAAAATCCCTTTCAAACACAATGTGATAACTTGGGAATTTAGGGAATGGAGGCTTCAGGCCGCACACAAAAATAAATTTAAATAAACACGTTGAAGTGGAGGTACCAAAACCCCCTCATGCTCTGAGCCTGCAGCAAGCCCTAAACTGGCAGGAAATCCTAAAAGCAGCGCTAGAGTAAGTTTTAGGATTTCCTGAAGCAGAGGATTCTAGGTTTTAGGTTTTCCTGGGCTGCAGAGCCAAGCTCTGCTCACCAGGAGTGCCCAGAGTGGTTCTGCCACCAAGGTGGAGCCCAGGAGATGCAGCAGGGGAAGGCAGGACACAGCTCCTGCAGCAGCTGAATGTCCCCAGTGTCACCAGAGACCCCAAAACTGCTGCCACGGGGAGCTCGGGCCACATGAGATTCCCTGAGCAGCCAGGAATTGGGTGGCAGGGCCAGGGAACTGAGACCAGCAGCTTATCCAGGGCTGCAGTGTTCCCAGGGGAAGTTTAATTTAAGTTTAAGCTTCAGTTTGAGTTTAAGTAGCCATGTAGTGCAGCCCTGGCTCCGTGCCTGAGGTGTTTTGGTTTTCTGAAATTCCTTTCCCAGGGAGTTTTCTGTTAACAGGAGAAATGTTTTTGTAACTGTAACTTTGTTATTCATTCCTTTACCCAGGAGGGATTTCTCCTTGATGTCCCTCTGCTCTGACCAATGGGAGTGAAGAGGTTTGTCTTTGTGTCACCAATCCCATTGGTCTGTGTGAAATAGTATAAAAGGGAGACACATCCCAAAAATAGAGGAGTCATTTCAGCCTTCTGAAGTCAGAGTCTGTGTCGTTGTGGTGTAAAACACCATCAATGTAGGTTATGGGGCTTGGGTGATGTGCCCCATCTGCTGCCCCCAGAACAGCCCCAGCACTGGGCAGGACATTCCTGGTGGAGCCCAGAGCTGCCTGACGTCCCTCCAAACTGAGCTTTGATAACCTGAAAGGGAACAGTCCCCAGGGATGATCCCAGCCCTCCCAACCCCTCTGCTGATGGGGGTTTTAGTCTGGTTATCCTGCAGACAACTCAGCCTTGGATCTTGTCAGGGGCTGAAGGAGTTGTCACAGCCCCAGCACAGCCCTGAAAAACTTCCTGGGCATAAGCAGAGATTTCTCTCTGATTTTTAGGGTTTTTTTTTCCTCAGATTTTTAGGGTTTTTTCCTCTGACTTTTAGGTGGTTTTGTGCATTCAGGGTTGCTGAAGCTGCTGGAAAATCTGAATTTGCCATTAGGGGGTCAATTCCTGAGAAAAAAAACACAGCAACAGCCCAGAAATGAGGATGGAGATTCCTGGGAACCCTGAGAACTGAGGGAAAATGGGGGACAGCCTCGAGTGAGGGGATCCCCTGGGCTCCAGTGCACACCAGTATAAACCAGTACAGACCAGTAAACACCAGCACAGACCAGTAAACACAAGTATAAACCAGTGCACACCAGTACAAACCAATACAGAGCAGTGCACACCACCACAGACCAGTACAGACCAGTGCTGCAATCCCACACCCAGGGCAGAGGGGAGGTGTGGGATCTCACCTGGCTTTGGCTCCAGGTGAAATCCTGTGGAAGGATTAGTTCTGTTTGCTCTGTGTGTGAGCACAGATGTTTTATTTCATGGATTTGGCTGCTCTGCCTCGGCAGGTGATGGATTTATTTCTCTTTTTTTTCAACGTGAGAAGTGAGATCAGGAGGGGAGAACCTCTGCCTTTAATTAATTTGCTGTTTGAAGTGCTCAGCCTCAGCGAGGAAAGCTGGATGAGAGGAGATTTTCTCCAGCCAGGACAGCCTCCCGTTTTTAGGATGGATCAGAACCTCTCCCCACCAGGACCTGGATGTGGCTCACACAAATGAGGATTTATCAGCTGCAGGAAAACATCCTCTGGGCTTCCCCTGCAGGAGCAGCTGAGCCTGACCCTGCCTGCAGGAAAATACCAAATGACACGGGAAGAGTTGCATAAATCATCCTGGATTCATCCCAAAATGCAGCCTGAATGGGGCTGCACCACGGGATGGGTGAGCACAAGGCCTGGATGGGGCTGGGAGCGCCAGCTCTGACTTCCTCAGGGGACAGAACATTGGTGGGTTCCCTAAAGCTGCCTAAATACACCCAAAAACTGCTTAAAAGCTCTCTAAATATGCTGAAAACCATCCTAAAACTGCCCGAAGACAGCCCAAAACCCACTTCAAAACACCCTAAAACTGCCTAAAAACACCCAAGACTGCCTCAAAACACTCTAAATATGCTGAATGCCCCCCTACAACTCCCTCAACACACTCTAAAACCTCCTGAAATCACCCAAAAACTTCCCTAAAACACCCTCAAATGGCCTTTAAAACAGCTTCAAACTGCCTCAAAACACCCTAAAAGCATCACATTTCCTCAATTTAAGAATTCAAACCTCCCAAACTCTGGTCATTTATAAAGAACTTTTGGGTTAGAACTGCTCCAAGTTCCTTCTCCAGCTTAGCACCATGTCAAAGGGTGTAAAATCAGCCAGAGGATTATCTCTGGTCATTTTATTGAGCAGAGAGAAAAAAAAAATTAAATACCCAGTAGTCCTCTTTTTTCCCCTCTAAATCTCCCGGGAGTTGAGAAGGAGAAATCCTGGTGCTTTGTTTTAGCTCAGGCATTTTAGTGGAAGGACAGAAAAGCATTTTCTGTGCCTGAGCTGTGCCCAAACTGGGCCAGGAGGGTGCTGCCTCCCCCCTTTGCTTTTGGGATCTCGGGGCTCCTCCAGCCCTGCACATCCCAGGGAGTTTGGAGGGTGCAGCTTTTAAAACTCTGCTCATCCTCGCTGAGCTTCCCACTGAAACACCCCAAGGTGAAGAAGACAAAAAAGGAAAAAAGGCAAAGTTTAAATGGCAACTCAAAGCTTCCAGCTCAGGGGGTCTGGAGAAGAGGCAGAGCTGCCTGAAAAATTGTGTTGGAGCTGTCAGGCGGCCAAATCAAAGGGAGGCTTTCTCTGAGAGCGTTTCCAGGATTTATTTGCAGATGCTGAGAGACAGGAGAGGCCCAGAGTGAGTCTGGAGGCAGCAAAGGGGCTGCTGTAAATCGTTTTGTTGGTTTTTTTTCCCCTGCCTTTCCAAAGAGGATCCCAGGGAGGTTCATTTCAGCACTGAGGTGCCTTCCCCACTCTGCCCATTCTCCAGCCTCTCCCCCGTGGCTTTGTGGGGTCGTTGCTGCCCTCGGAGCCTCAGCAGAAAACAGGGAAAACCTCTGTGCTTTAGGTGATGTCCAGATTACAGCAAATACATTGGCAGGAAATTTTTAAAGGTTTTTATGTAATGTGTGTTTGTGTATAAACTTTAAAATAAGAAATGTTAATTTAAAAATACCAACGTTTGTGTATAAACTTTAAAATAAGAAACGTTGATTTAAAAGTGCCATAAAAGAGGACAGATTATTGTTAAAAGAGAAATTGAACTAGAAATTCGTTTTAAAGGACAGTTTTGTAAATAAGGCCCGATACTTTAGAGAAATAGAACTATGAAAGGTGTATTGTAGTAAGACTTGAGTAATTTTAGATGATTCGTTTTAAGGTATTAATAATATTGTATAGCAAAAGCTGATAAGCCAAGAAACACTTAGAAAATATTGTAATTAACTTCTGATTGTAATGGTGTGAATTATAACATCTATATTATCTCACCCTTCACATAAGACTAAAAATAGTACAAAAGTTTTTCCAACACCTCTCGGTTACCCCATCTCTAAGACAAAAACATAAAAAACGTATAAAAGTATAATCCAACACAGATGTTTTTACATCTGCTTTGGCATCTCTGGCTTTTGCATTTGAGAGAGCCCCCAGCCCTGCCCTGCTCTGAGCTGCTCCAGGGAGCACCTGAAACGTCCCACACGTGGCTCAGGAGTTCCCCAAACTTCGGGGCTGGGCTCAGCTCACTCAGATCTAATCCATCTTTGGATCCCAAGGGATGTGCCTGATGCACGAGCAGCCCCCAAATCCAGCCCCTGGGCGCTCCCAGGGAGAGGTTTCTGCTGTTATGGAATCATGGAATGGTTGGGGTTGGAATCCTCAAATCCCACCTAGTGCCACCCCTGCCATGGCAGGGACACCTCCCACTGTCCCAGGCTGCTCCCAGCCCTGTCCAGCCCTTACTAATTAAGAAATGACACCTAAATTATTTTTACTTTCAAGCCAGTAACCAACCACCCGTGGCCCGCAATCCAGATTTTTCTGCCCAATTACAAAACACCATCCAGAGCCATGAAGAAGAAGGTGAAAAAAACCTGGTCTATGCTCTAAAACCTCCACCTTGCTTTATATATATTACTGTCTTGGAATTCTGGAAACTTGAATTTTGGGATTTTAGTATATAGGAATGTGTGTGAGTCAAGATGGAGGATTTAAGGCATTGTCCAAGTCCTCCTTCACCTTCTTCTTCTTCATGGATTCAGGAGGTTTTCATCCTGACCTTGGCAGAGAAAAAGAGACCAGAACTGTCACACCACTACATTCTAAACCCTTAAACTCTAAGTTTCCCACCCTGTGATATCCCACACTTCTACTCAAACTCCACACTCACAATCCCAGTGCTGCCACTCAATTTTGGGAGCCTTTTCCACGGCCTCGGGTCAAATGCAGTGTTTTCCTGGGGGTCAGTGCACAGAAAACACAAAATTCTCAGTGCCCAGGGTTCCAACAGCAGCCACCCTCCATCCCCAGGCTGCTGCAGGGCCGGGCTGAGCAGGGCTTGGGGGGTCAGGTTGGACTGGTGGCCAGTGGGGAGAGGTCCTGGTGGTCAGTGTGGGGAGATCCTGGTGGTCAGTGTGGGGAGATCCTGGCAGTCAGTGAGGAGAGGTCCTGGTGGCCAGTGAGGAGAGGTCCTGGTGGCCATGGGGTCACACTGCAGCTCAGACCATGGGAAAAGGGCTGCCAGGGGTCTGGGGTGTCCTGGGCAGCTGCTGGACAGGGAATTGTGGATGTTCTGGAAGGGAACACCAGTCCCAAACACTGCACGGGTCACCTGCACCTCCAAACCCGGAGCTTCTGTGACCCACTGGGATTTTAGGATGGAAAATCTGCTCTGGTGCCTCTGACCCACCCATTGCAGCCAACACCTCTGGGAGACTGACCCAAAACTTCCTTCCTTGGTCACCCTTCCAGGAGATCCCAACCCAAAACCTCCTCCACAAAGCTGGACTGTGCCACCAGCCCACAAATTCTGAGCTTCCTCCCCTGACTCTGCTCAAATGTTTCAAAGAATTGCTTGGAATTATTTTTTTCCTTTTTAGACATATATATTATTTTACGCTTTCAACTCAGCACAGAAAGCTCCTCAAATATTCCTCCAAGGGCTGAAATCTCTGTAATTACAGGCTGCAGTCAGGCAGTGGCTGCTGGAGCTCCCTGCCCTGCCAGCAAAGCAGGTCAATTAGGAGCTCTGAACCCACATTACCGGGAGGGAAAGCTGGGCTGAATTCTGGTCAATTAGTGCTGGAGCTGTCTTGGAAGAGAAAGGTGAAATGAGCTAATGGAGCTCTGCAGAGAGACCTCCCCATCAGCTGCAAAGGCTTTAATTTAATTTCTGATACGGCAGAAATTAATGATGTCTTGGCATCCAATCCATTTGGAACCTGCAGGGTGACGTTCCTGAGGTTCCCCTCTTGTCCCTGCTCACCTCCAGCTCAGGGGCTCCATTTAGAGCCATGGGGAGGGTGCTGGGGCACAGACAGAATTTTCAGGGTGTTCTTCCCCCTTTGCTGGGCTGAGGCTCAGGACAGAGAGTATGAATTTATAGAGGCACAGAGTATGGACTTATGAAAGGGCTCCTTGGACTGCTGCTATTCCCAGGACTATTCCCAGAATGAGGATCATTCCTCAGGTGCTCTCAGGTGGCTCTCGAAAATCTCAGAATCTTGGAACCCCCTGAGCCAGGTTTTTTTTTTTTTTTTTTGGGACTCCTTTCTGCTTCTCTTCTGAGCATGGATTTTTGGAAGCAGCAAAAGCGCCAAGGGGGAGATTGGAAAGAGAATTGAAAAATTTCTTTTCTCCAGCTGGTGATGGTGCACATCTCACCCAGTGGCCACATGGGTGGGAGAGCAGAGCCAGGCATTCCCAGGTGTCCAGCTCAGGATATCCAGTGATTCCATAAATCCAGAAATGTGATCACCCCTGCCTGGGCAGGGAAATTCCCCCTTCTGTGCCCTGCCTGGACAGGGGTGACCACACTCCTGGAATTATGGAATCACTGGATATCCTGAGCTGGAGACCTCCTGAACATGGCAGAACCCAGCCGGGAGCAGCAGCACAGCCTGGGGCAGAGCAGGCTCCAGGGAGAGCTCCGAGCCCCTGGCAGGGCCTAAAGGGGCTCCAGGAGAGCTGCAGAGGGACTGGGGACAAGGGCTGCAGGGACAGGAGCCAGGGAATGGCTTCCCACTGCCAGAGGGCAGGGCTGGATGGGAGCTTGGGAACTGGGAATTGTTCCCTGGCAGGGTGGGCAGGGGCTGGGCTGGAATTGCCAGAGCAGCTGTGGCTGCCCCTGGATCCCTGGCAGTGCCCAAGGCCAGGCTGGACACTGGGACACTGGGAGGTGTCCCTGCCATGGCACTGGGGTGGCACTGGGAGGATTTCAGGTCCCTCCCAGCCCATCTGTGGCTGTACCACAATTCCAGTGTCCCCAGCCCGAATCCCAGTCCCACTATCAATCCCATTCCCTCGGAGCGTTCGGGGCTCTCTGGATCAGCAGGATCCAGCGGCGTTTGCTCACAGCGGTGTCCGGGCCCAGCCCTGCCCTGAGCAGCCTCGGCACAGCTCAGGGGGAGCTTCTCCCCACAGACAGCTCAGGCCAGGCTCGGCTCGGCTCGGCTCGGCCCGGTTCCCTGTCACAGGCACAAATGAGCTCATTAACCTCGCCGGGAAACCGAACCCAGCTCTGTTCTCCTGCGCTCAGAGCCGGGAGCCGCTCCTGAAATCATCCAGCCCAAGATGGGGGATCACTCCCGCAGGGATCCAGCCCAGGATGGGGAATCATTCCCGCAGCTGTGGCTGCCCCTGGATCCCTGGCAGTGCCCAAGGCCAGGCTGGACACTGGGACACTGGGAGGTGTCCCTGGGGTGTCGCTGGCTTTAGGATCGGGATTTAGGACCCACCTCGGTGGCCGTGTGGCCCTGGGCCGGCAGCGCGGTGAGCTCCTGTCACCGCCGAGTCCCGGAGCGGCTGCGGGGAACTGGAGCGCGGAGCGAAGCCGGGCCTGCACACCCCACAGCCCGTGCTCCTTCCCCGCACATTTCCCTTGGGCTAACCCCAGCCCGGAGCGGGGATTGGGAAATCCAGGGAATGTTCGGAGGTTGCTGGCAGCCGGTTTTATGGCCCTGCTCCTCCTGCGGCTCTCCTCAGGGATGTCAGGAGCAGCCCCGCCGCCATCCGCAGCCCCACGCTGCGCTGTTCGCAGGCAAAAACCGCTCCAAAAACACCCTTTAGGGAATTGACACCTTTTTGGTTTTTTGGGGGTTTTTTGGGTTTTTGGGTTTTTTTTTTTTTTTTTTTTGGGTTTTTTTTTTTTTTTTTCACGCTAAACTCTGACCTGAAATGGCCTAGAAGCGCCTCAGCTGACCCTGGGTTTATCTGAGCAGCTCCTAAATCCCCTCCTCTCCTCGGACCTCTGCTCTGCCAACACCTGCCCGGCCACAGCCCCTCCGAGCAGGTGCGAACCAGAGCGGGATGGCAAGAAAAGAAAAAAATACAGAAAAAAAATCAAAATCAGCCTTGCCAGGCAAGGCAGGGCTGCTCCTGAAGCAGCCTGGCTGTTTTATCCCTCTCCCAGAACAGAGAGAGTCTCGTTTGATTAATAAAAGACGTGGCTGTCTCTCCTTTTTCTTTTTTTTTTTTTTTTTTTTTTTTTTTTTTTTTTTTTTTTTTTTTTTTGAGAACGTTATTAAAATCCATGGCGAGATTTTCGTTGGCAACGAATTCCAGGGCTTAATTATGCACTGTGTTAACAGGCTGGGTGTTTTTACATGTCTGAGAGAGGCCACGTGCTCCCACACTCTCTGAGCAGATTAAATAAGCAGACAAACGTATCCTTTACACCTTTTTTATGGGATTGGCGGAATTTCGGTGGATTGGAATCCATGAAGGTTTTCAGAAGGATCTCCAAATCCCTGGATTTGAAGCCTCTCTGGACTATCAAACCCCTGGAATTTGGAATTTGGTGATTTTTAAGGTTTTCCAAGCCTCTCTGGGCTGTCAAACCCCTGGAGTCTGGAATTTGGTGATTTTTAAGGATTTCTAACCAGTGAGAGGTTGGAATGAGTTGGTTTTTAAGGTCCCTCCCACCCAAACCATCCTGTGATTCTATAACTCATCAATGTACAGAGATAAGTAAATGCTGCACTGATTTGTAGAAATCCTTCACATCCATCTCAATAAATAGCAAATAATGTTGTTGCCCACTCATCCCAGCAATGCCTCCTGCATTTTACCAGGAAAAAAACCTGATTTTCTGCACTGTTTGTTCAAACAAACCCTTCTCTGTGGCTGCAGTGCCAGCCCAGCCTGCAGGTGACAAATGTCCCTGCTCCAACTGTCCCAGCAGGGCTGCAGCTGCCAGACACATTTCCCTGGGGTGGGGCAGGGTTCAGGCTCTGCCCTCACCAAGGACCCCACAGGACACGTTTTGTGTCTCTGGCTTCCAACCTCACCCCTGAGCTGTGACACTCAAATTTTCTTATCAAGCTGCCCCTGGATCCCTGGCAGTGCCCGAGGCCAGGCTGGACACTTGGAGCACCTGGGACAGTGGGAGGTGTCCCTGCCATGGCACTGGGGGGGCACTGGGTGGGATTTAGGGTCCCTCTCAACCCAAACCATTGCAGGATTCCTCATCCCACAGCAGGACAAACAGATTCAACACTGATGAATCACAGAACCACACGATTAAGTAGGTTAGAAAAGACCTCTAAGATCATCAAGTCTGTCCCCAGCCCAGAGCCCTGAGTACCACCTCCAGGAATTTCTTGGACACCTTCAGGGATGGGGAATCCAAACCCCTGGGCAGTTCCAAGCCCTGAGCCCCCTTTCCATGGGGAAATTCCTGCTGATTCCACCCTGAGCCTCCCCTGGCCCAGCCCGAGGCCATTCCCTCTCCTCCTGTCCCTGTTTCCTGGAGCACAGCCCGACCCCCCGGCTGTCCCCTCCTGGCAGGGACTTGTGCAGAGCCACCAGGTCCCCCCTGAGCCTCCTTTTCTCCAGGCTGAGCCCCTTTCCCAGCTCCCTCAGCCCCTCCTGGGGCTCCAGACCCTTCTCAGCTCCATTCCCTCCCCTGGACTCACTCCAGCCCCTCCAGGTCCTTCCATGAGGATTAAATTTGTCACAGATTTCAGATTCACTGTTGGCTCCACCTGCACATCTCTGTCTCCACAGGAGCCTCCTGCTTTCAATATTCCCAATGCAGAAAGTGGATTTTTTTTTTCTGTACCCAGAACAAACCTGAAAATGAGCCTGCCCCACCTGACTGCTGGAAAATGCTGTTTATTCACCTCCTTAATTTTGCTTCTGTGGTGTAATGATAATGATGATAATAATAATAAGAGAAGAAACCAAGGAAACAACCAGGAAAAATTAAAGCCATTTTGTTTATCTGCATCAACATGAAATGGCAAACGAGGCTGTTAAAACTTTGGAGTTTAAAAGTTGCAGCATCTTCCAGGAATAAATCAGAACTGGTCACATGGGTTTAAATCAAAAAACTTAAATAACTCTGCCTGGCTCCTTGGCTGGGAGAAATTGCTTTTTGTTCCTATAAACAACAGTAGCGTGGAGAATAAACAAATAATATTCCAGTTACTTCTGTGGCTGCAGAACGGAACACCAGGCTGGATTAGAACTGAAAACAACCACGAATTCTGGAGATAAATCTTGTTAAAAGTAAAATGTTTCAAGAGCTGAGTGCTCCCCTGTTACAAATATTAACACCACATCCTTTTCCTGGTTTTTTCCTCATTTTCCCTGGGTGATGCCCGTGTTGGTCCAACACCTCCAGGCAAACCCAGCCCCTTAAATTCCTCCTCACAACGTGGCTCAAATTTCCTGAGGATGCCCCAGTGCTCGTGGGGAATTTTAACAGCTCTGCTGCTCCTTTTCCTCAAGACTCAAATACTGAAATGCATTTAAGAATCCCTGTGCCTGTCGTGCGCCTCCACGAGCCTCAATTCCCCCAATCTTTGATTGCCCATCTGGAGCTGGCTTTGAAATCCCTGGATCTGAAGCCTGTCTGGGATATCAAATCCCTGGAGTTTGGAATTTGGTTATTTTTAAGGTTTTCCAGGCCCCTCTGGGATATCAAACCCCTGGGGTTTGGAATTTGGTGTTCTTTAAGGATTTCCAGCCAGTGAAAAGTTGGAATGAGATGGTTTTTAAGGTTTCTCCAACCCAGACCATCCTGTGATTCTATAACTCATCAATATATGGAGATAAGGAAATTACATATAAGGAAAAAACCTTTTCCTCCAATCCTGAACATCTGTGGATGCTCCTCTGCACATTTTAATTATTTTTTTTTTCTCAAACTCCCAAAGAATAACGGAGCCCTTGACCAAACCAGGGGCAGACAGGGATTTGCCTCATCCAGGGGTGCCTGGAAACACTCTGCTAAACATCCTGGAAAAAATTCCAAGAGAGAAACATGTCCCAAACACAAAGTGTTCCCAACAGGCTGTGGAGAAAGGGCTGGGCTGGTGTTGGTTTTGCCAATGGATTTTCCCAGTCCATGTCCCAGTCCCATCATGAAGGATGACATTTGGAAAAGCAAGTTCCCTTTCCCTGCTGGGTCTGCTGGGGGGATCTTTTGGGAATTGCTTTTGTTCTTTTGGGATCTGGGCTTTATGGAGCACAGCAACACTTCCTGAAGAAAGAAATGCTCCAGGCTGGATCCCCCAAATGCTTTTGGTTTGGCAACTAGAAGGTGGAAATATCCCAGTGACTGTTTAGGAAATCCTGGAGGATTTTGAGCTGAAATCCTTCCCTGTGAGGGGCTGAGATTCCCAGAGCAGCTGTGGAATCCCTGGAAGTGTCCAAGGCTGGGATGGAGCATCCTGGGATGGTCCCTGCCCATGGAATTGGGTGGGATTTAAGGCCCCTTCCAACCCAAACCATTCCAGGATTCCACGAATGAATTTTGCCATAGAATTTCACCCAAAATCTCAACCAAATCCCTGTTCCCTTCCCTGATGGAACTGCCCAGGAAAACAGGGATCTGATCCTGGCTGGGTGAGGCTTGGAGGCCCTTCCCTGGCTCAGGGCCAGGAGCTCTGGGGCTGCAAATGCCAACGGATATTTTGGGATTACTCCGTGGAACTGCTAAGCCAAGCTGCCATAATATCTGCCCCTGGTTTAATTCTGTCCTCAGGGCTTCCCAAATGAAAGCAGAGCCTTTCCATTCCTAAAAGCCGGAATTTGGGAATGTCCAGCAGGAGGTCCAGGCTGGACACACAGCCAGAGAGATCTCACACAGGACCTGCTCAGTTCTGAAGAGCAAAATCCTTCAGAATTTTGCTGAATTAATGCTCATTTCAACCCGAAACCCCCTGGGACAGCTTTGCTTCCCAAGCAGCTCAGTGAGGCACGGAGGAGCATCTTGGGAGAAATTCTAAAAATAACCCCTCTGGTTGCCACAGCAAAGAACCCAAACATGCCCAAAAATATTTCAAACAGTGCAAACAGAACCTGGAGTTCACTTTTTTTCTGCCCCCTCTCCCAGCGCCACGACCTGCCACGGTTTGGGAACAGGAACAGAGAACTCAAATCCAACATCTTTTCTCTCCACTGGGCTCCATCCCTGCCCTACACCTGGGGCTGAGCCTCGTTTCCTCCCACCTGCCCAGAGTTTCAGTCCATCCAAACAGGAATTTCATAACTCCAATGCAAAAAATCCAAAAAAACCTCCCTAATTTTGTCTCTGTGACCTCAGAGCCTGGGGCACCCTCCGGGCCATCAAAAGAAGGGATTTTAGGAGCTGCTCTCTGCTTTTCCTGACTCCTCAGCCCCGGGGAGGTTGATACCAACCAAGCCTCTGGATTCCCTGTGGAGAAGGAATTAAAGGAATTACTCACTGCCAGGGCAAGCTCAGTGAGCAGCTCCTGAGGGGCGGCTGAAGTTCCTCCCTGAGAGGGTGGAATTTCAATTTAAGGATGATGTGGAGTGATGTGGGTGTGGAGCTTTTCCCTCCTGGGTATCAGGGGGGAGCTGTGGCATCTTTGCTGTCCAGCTGCCCCTCAGGGCCACGTGGAACTCACATTTTGCAGTAATTCCTGCCTCTGCAGAGCTGCTGCTCCCTCCTGGGCCGCCCCCAGCTGCCACTTGTGCAGTTCCCCTGTGGGAACTGACAGTGGTCAGAAAATGGATTTTCGGCTCCAGGCTTGAAGCCTGTATGAAAGCTGGGCCCCAAACATTCTCATTCTAGCCTAAGAAATCATGAAGAGGAACCCAAAACGATCCCTCCTGCTGACACCTGGTGTTTTTCCAACCTGTTTACTGATAAAAATGTTTAGAAGCTGGTAACACTCAAAAGGACCAATCCTATTCATTGTACTGTGTCAAAAGAATCTGTCTTTCAATAAACTTTGTTATAATGCCCCTCGAGAAAATGAAAGTTTTACGTGTCGTTACATGAGCCGTCCTAAATCGTACCAATACATCCCCACCAGGGCCTCCAGCCCAGCTCCACCAGCCAAGCCCCCAAACCCCATCTCTTGTCCCCTCCAGCTCCTGCCAAGCAGAACCCATCCAAATCCAGGTCTCCAGGGGAAGGTTGGTTTGGGTTTGGCAGCTCCTGGAGCCATGAGTGAAGCTTTGGGAACATCCTAACAGCTGTGGATTCAGGGATTCTGAGGTTTGGAATCACTCCCCCATTTCTTGCTTTGGGAACACACCAGCAGCTCTGGGACTAGGGACTCAGTTCTGAATTTCCCCTGTTATTCCCCTATTTGTTGCTTTGGGAACATCCTAACAGCTGTGAGATTAGGAACTCGGCAGAGTTTTCCCCACTGTTCTCCCATTTCTCGCTTTGGGAGCAGCCCAGATGCTGTTGGGATTAAGGACTCTCAAAGTTCTCCCCCATTTTCCGTTTTGGGAAGATCCCCACAGCTGTGGGATGAGGTGCTCATCCCAGTTTTTGCCGTTGCTGCCCCATTTCTCACTTTGGCCATACATCAACAACTGTGGGATTAGGGACTGTGAAAAAGCATTCCCCCATTTCTCACTCTGGGAACACCCCAAGAGCTGTGGGATCAGGGACCCTGTCCTGAGTTTTCCCCATTTTTCTACAATTTCTTACTCTGGAGGAAGAGGAAGGCTGAAGGTGACTGGGCCCTTCTGGCAGAGCCCAGGGAATCCCAGGGAATCCCAGATCACCAAGGCTGGACAAGAGCAAGGCCAGCCATCAACCCAGGGCCACTAAACCGTGTCCCCAAGTGCCACAGCCACAGGAGGAGCTCTGTGAGGGCTGAAAGGAGAAGGTCAGAGGAGAGGTCAAGGTCACAGGTGAAGGTCACAAGTGAAGATCAGAGCAGAGGTTAAGGTCACAAGGAAAGCTCAGAGCAGAGGTCAAGGTCACAGGTTAAGATCACAGGTAAAGGTCACAGGTCAGGACCACAGGCCAAGACCACAGGTCAAGGTCAGAGCAGAGGTCAAGGTCACAAGGGAAGAGCAGAGGCAAAGGTCAGACCAGAGGTGAAGGTCACAGGTAAAGGTCAGTCAGGGCACAGATGAAGGTGACAGGTGAAGGTCAGAGCAGAGGTCAAGGTCACAAGTGAAGCTCAGAGCTGCAGCTCCCAGACCCTGGACCATCGCCCACCTCTGCTGGAAGAGGTCTCATCCCCACCCATGCATTTTCACTGCTCTCTTATCCAGTGAGAAATCCCAATGATCCCAAACCCCAGTGCCCCACAGGCTCCAAGTGGCAGAAACTGCTCTAAAAAACATGCGTTCTGGGCAAAACTCTGTCCAAAAAGAGCATGGGAGAAACCCCCAGGGTTAAACACCAAACAACAGCCAGCCAAAGGCTCCAAAATCCAACACTAGAGACAGCCAGGGGGACATTCCCCAGAGCTCTCACACGGAGCTCAGGCCAGTCCAGGAAAAACAGGGTGAGAAATCATGGCAGGTTTTCATGTGCCACCTGCACACGCTGCACACACCCACAGGGCCCTAAATATAAACACACAGCCCCTTCCTGCTGCTGAAGGAACAACCCGGGCTTGTTCTCCCAGCCAGGCAGAGCTGCAGCTGCCGGCGGGTCAGACACGTTCAGGGTGGGACATTCGCTGCCCCCCCCCCCCCCCCCGTTATTTTTACAGTGTTTGTGGGTTTATGAATGAGGCATTGACGGTGCCCAAACCTCAGAGATCCACCTTGGAGGCAGAGCTAAAATTAGCCCGGAGTTTATTCCCCGAGCTGTCAGGAGGGAAGACAGCTCATGTGGGATGCTGGAGATTGGCAGGCAAAACAGCGTTCCCAAAAAAAGCCGGGCCTGTGCTGCACCTCTGGTGAGGGCTGAGAGGTTTGCACACACCCCACATCCCCAATTATCCCAAAAACTCGGTTATTCCTGCCAAGTCCAGCAGGGTTAAGCTGTGCCAGCACATCCAAGCAGAGAGGAAGAACGCTGGGAGCAAAGGAAGAGCTGAGGTGCAACATGTGAGCAGTGACTGACTTCAATTTCCATCCCAGCAGACCCCGAATCGTTTTGAAGGCAATAAATACAGAGCTGATGTCCCTTATCAGGGAGAAATAGGCAGGGCTGGATAGAGCACGACATTTTACCAGCAAAGAGTCGGGGGAAGAGGAAAAGGAACTTCATTTTCACTTCAGCTGGGATCAGGGAATTCAGGGCCGGGGTGTTTGGCTTGCAGGAGACAGGGAGGGGTCAGGAAAATCCCAACTGGGTAAGGAAAGCAGAACCTCCTCGGCTGGAGTGCAACCAGGTGTGTGTGGGTTTGTCCAGCTGGAGCAGAGCACCCTGAGGGCAGAGCTCAGGGATCCGCAGCACCAACCCCTGCTCTGGGACAGGGACAGCAGCCAGGGCACGGCTGGAGCTGGGCCAGGGCAGGCTCAGGCTGCAGAGCAGGGAAAGGTTCTTCCCCCAGAGGTGCTGGGCACTGCCCAGGCTCCCCAGGGAATGGGCACGGCCCCGAGGCTGCCAGAGCTCCAGGAGCCTTTGGACACCAGGGATGACAGGCTGGGGTTGGTGGGGCTCTGGGCAGGGACAGGGGTGGCACTGGATCATCCTGGTGGGTCCCTCAGCTCTGGGTGTTCTGTGGCTCCAAGATCCTCAGCTCAGATCCCGAGGGAAAGCCCAGCTACAGGAGATCCAAAGCTTTGAGGAAACCTCTGAGCTCAGCACCAATGTCCACAGGAACTCCTGCTGCCTCCCTGCTTTAGCAAACTCCTGGCAAATGACAATTGTTTCAGAGTCCCTCAGTTCCAGCTGTCAGGGGCGGCTCCACAATGACCCCATGGCCCGGGCTGTCCTTGTTCCCTGTCCAGGAGGGAAATCCCAGGGCCCCACCAGCTTTGCTGCTGCCACAGCACTCCAGGGGTGACAGGCTGGGATTGGTGGGGTCTGGGCAGGGACAGGGGCTGGAATCCAGGATCCCTGTGGGTCCTTGTGACCCTGGATATTGTGTGATCCTGTTCTGGGGTTCCCTAATCCATCACCTGCAGTTATCTGTGGATAATCTGGGCACCCTCAGCACCCACCAGGGCTGGCGGGCACCAAGTGTAGCACAGCCCCTCCTCCCCACTCACGACCTTTGCTTACATTTCATCTCCTCTACTCTGCTCCCGAAATTTGATAAAATCCCAGCACGTTGTGAATTCATTCACTAGTTCCCATTCTGAGCCATGGTGCCAATTCCTGGTGCTGAGGGCAGGGAGAGGCTGCAGAGGAGCAGCACAGACCCAGCAGGGCCGGCCCAGCTCACACCAAAGGCTTCAAATCAAAGCCCTCTGAGCTCTCCCCTCCCTGATTTCCCCACTAGAAGGGCTGAGTAACTCCCCACTTCAAGTAATTCAGAGCTGGCAGTGCAAATTCAGCCTCATCCTGAGTAATTCAGAGCTGGGAGTGCAAATTCAGCCTCATCCTGAGTAATTCAGAGCTGGCAGTGCAAATTCAGCCTCATCCTGAGTAATTCAGAGCTGGGAGTGCAAATTCAGTCCCATCCTGAGTAATTCAGAGCTGGGAGTGCAAATTCAGTCCCATCCTGAGTAATTCAGAGCTGGGAGTGCAAATTCAGCCTCATCCTGAGTAATTCAGAGCTGGGAGTGCAAATTCAGTCCCATCCTGAGTAATTCAGAGCTGGCAGTGCAAATTCAAGCCCACTCTCAGTAATTCAGAGCTGGCAGTGCAAATTCAGCCTCATCCTGAGTAATTCAGAGCTGGGAGTGCAAATTCAGCCCCACTCTGAGCAATTCAGAGCTGGGAAATGAAGCTGAGCTCTGCGCTGGGCTCTGGCACTGCCAAGGATGGTTCATCCACTCCCAACCCCGGTGGGGCTGAACTTTAACGGCAAAGGTTATGGAAGGTGCCCAGGAGGAAGGTGAGTGTGATCCTGTGGGTGTAACCAGTGATCTCCTGGTGTCAGCCCCACTCCCCTCCCAGCCCTCAGCAGCAGAGTGAGGAAATCCAGAATTTTTCACCAGAACTGACGACCTGGGACCATCCAATCCTTGTGCTCCAGCTACGGCTTTGTGCCAACTCCCTGTTGTTCCTTGCTCAGTAAAGGAATTTTTTATTATTATTATTTTATGCCCTGCTGCAAAGAAGCCGCTCAACTATTTTTGGTTGGTTGTGTGGTTGTGGGGAGGTTTATTTGTTGGGTTTTTTTGGGGGGTTCGTTTGTTTGTTTGTTGGTTGGTTGGGTTTTGGTGGGGTTTTTTGGAGGGTTTTGGGGGGTTTTTTGTTTGTTTTTAGTGGGTTTTTTTGGTGGGTTTTTTTGTTTTTTGGTTGGTTGTTTTTTGGGGGGGGGTTTTTGGTTTTGTTTTTGTTGTTGTTTTGGGGTTTTGTGGGGGTTTTTTTGGTGGATTTTTTTGGGTTTTGGTGGGGTTTTTTGTTTTGTTTTTTCTTTTTTGGTTTTTTTTGAGGGGTTTTGTTTTTTGTTGTTGTTATTGTTGTTTTGGGGAGTTTTGGGGAGTTTTTTGGGTGGCTTTTTGATGGGTTTTTTTGTTTGTTTTTTTGTTCCCCAGCAGGACCAAGCTGTATGAACTGAGCAGGGCTATTCTGACAGACCAGAAGTTTTCACTCCCTGCCCTGATCTCCCTTCCCTGGCAGACTCCCGAGCCGAGCGGACACCTCACCGCAGCATCCTCAGCTCCGGGTGGCCCCGGTGACATCCCAGGGACCAGAGCCTGGGGCTGTTTCCCCTTGTCCCCGCCCGGGGACATTGATTCTGACCTCAGCGGAGCCTCCTCAGCTCTGTCCACTGAATGTTTCCAAACACTGGAAAGCCAATTTCAGCCCCATTGAAACCCCACTGAAACCCCACTGAAACCCCATTGAAACCCCACTGAAACCCCATTGAAACCCCATTGAAACCCCATTGAAACCCCACTGAAACTCCACTGAAACCCCATTGAAACCCCACTGAAACCCCACTGAAACCCCATTGAAACCCCATTGAAACCCCATTGAAACCCCACTGAAACCCCACTGAAACCCCACTGAAACCCCATTGAAACCCCATTGAAACCCCACTGAAACCCCATTGAAACCCCATTGAAACCCCATTGAAACCCCACTGAAACCCCATTGAAACCCCATTGAAACCCCACTGAAACCCCACTGAAACTCCACTGAAACCCCATTGAAACCCCACTGAAACCCCACTGAAACCCCATTGAAACCCCACTGAAACCCCATTGAAACCCCACTGAAACCCCATTGAAACCCCATTGAAACCCCACTGAAACCCCACTGAAACTCCACTGAAACCCCATTGAAACTCCACTGAAACCCCATTGAAACCCCATTGAACCCCATTGAAACCCCACTGAAACCCCATTGAGACCCCATTGAAACCCCACTGAAACCCCACTGAAACCCCACTGAAACCCCATTGTGCCGCGCTCCAGCTGCCCCAGGAGGGTTTTTTTTACTCATCTCCTGGCCCCGCACCAAAATTCGGGATGACAGATTGCCAAAAAGGACGGGCAGGGAAGGGGCTGCGGGGCGGCCAGACGACACGGCAGATGAATTTATGGGTTGGGGTTCTTGTCCCCTGCCGCCGGGAACGGAGGGCAGGAGCTGGGCCCGGCTGAAGGGACATGGCAGGGAGCGCTGGCAAGGGAAAGGTCCTGGAATAATCAGCTTTAATCGCTGATGGAGGCGGCTCCGAGCTGTCACTGCCGCCCCGGGGAGCACAGCCTGTCCTCTCCCGTTAGCACTCGGCCACAGGCTCCTCAGGTCTGCCCCGACCACCCCAAATCCTGCCAGAACAGCTCTGCCCTCCGCAGGGGCAGCAGCATCTGCCCCAGCCCGACCCATCCCGAGCCTTCCATCCTGAGCCACCACAATTTACCTGGGGAGACACCCCATAGGCCGGGAAAATCATCCCACAGGCTGGGAAAATGCCTCACAGGCTGGGAAAATCTCCCCACAGGCTGGGAAAATGCCCCATAGCCTAGGAAAGTGCTGTGCATCCTGGGAAAATACCCTACAGCCTGGGGAAATGCCCCATAATTTGGGGAAACACCCAGAGCCTGGGAAGACATCCCACAGATTGGGGAAATGCCCCACAACTTGGGAAGATACCCCACAGCCTGGGAAAATTCCCCCACAGCTTGAGGAAATGCCCCAGAGCCTGGAGAACAGCTCAGAGCCTGGTAGGACACCCCACGGCCTGGGGAAATGCTTCACAGCTGGGTGCAGCCAAGGGCCACACATCCCGATGGATAAAGCTCCAAAGCAGGGAGCAAACTCCCATTTCTCACTCTGGGCCCGTGCTCCCCTGTCTCACATCAGCCAAGGGATTCCCAGCCCTTAAAACCAACCCAACAGCAGCACCAGATCAGGAACTGAGTCCCTGAAATGTCTGTGTCCATGCCCAGCAGCACTGGGCTCTCCAAGAGCTCCAGGAGCAGCGCGTCATTCCCACAAACTCCTCTCAAGCAGTGTCCAGGGAAGGCAAAACTTCACCAGCAAACTGAGACTTCATGAAGTTTGGGACTTTATGAGGTGGGATTTGGGACCTGCTGGTCATGTTCAAGGGGAGACACCCAACAGCAGCTTCTGTTTCTCAATATTTTACATTTTCAGCTGCTGGGTAAAGAGCCAGGAGGAACATCACGGCAGCAGGAGCTGCCAGCTCCACCCTCAGCCTGCCAACCCCGGCTGCTGGGAGCAGAAAATCACCGTAAACACCTGGATGGGGTCCTCTAAAAACCACAAACCAAACTGGAGCCCTCTGGCAGCAGAAACAAAGTGAAAAACCAACTCTGCACCAGCCCTTATCCCTCCAGCTCAGTCAGCAATGCCTGCTGCAGGAATTGCAACCCCCTGGGGCTGTGTCACCTCCGAGGGGCACAAATCCTGCAGGAACCCCACAGAAAACAAAGAACCCATCACAGACCCAGGCCTGGGCTCGATCCCAAAGCCCTGAGGGCACGAGCTCTGTGATCCCCACGCCCCAAAATCCCTGAGCAGGCACTGGGGCCATGGCTGGGCTCTTACCTGTGGGAGAGCTGCTACAGGTGCATCCTCTGGGAGCTGGGGGAGACTCAGGTGTTCATAGGACAAGGGTGCCTGGAGGGGGAGAAGAGACATCGGTGAGGTGAGGCAGCTTGGACAGGGAGTCATTGTACCCCAGAGACTCCCAGCCTCTCCAAATCTGGGAGTTTGTTCCCTGCTCCCAAATCAGGCATTTTATTCCTTGCTCCCAAATCAAGGATTCTATTTTTTGCTCCCAAATCAGGGACATTAATCCTTTCTCCCAAATCGGGGATTTTATTCCCTGCTCCCAAATCAGAGACTTTATTCCCTGCACCCATCCACACTTCAGAGATTTTCCCTGCTCGCCCTTCCCCTTCTTATCTCAACCCTTCCATCACCATTTTGGCTTTATCTTTATCTTTTAGGCATTTTCCTCTGTGTTCTTCTCACTAGCAACCAAAACGTTTTGGAGGAACAGAACTGCAGAGTTTTCTTTGCACGTGGAGTGAAACATTTCCAGAGACACAAAGACGAGGCACAGGAGCCTGGCTGGTGATGGGGGTTCTGCTGCTCCTAAAATCACACCCTGAGTGCAAATTCAGCCCCATTCTGAGTAATTCAAAGCCAGGAGTGAAAATTCAGCCCCACTCTGAGTAATTCAGAGCTGGCAGTGCAAATTCAGCCTCATCCTGAGTAATTCAAAGCCAGGAGTGAAAATTCAAGCCCATCCTGAGTAATTCAGAGCTGGGAGTGCAAATTCAGCCCCATCCTGGATATTTCAGAGCTGCGAGTGAAAATTCAGCCCCACTCTGAGCAATTCAGAGCTGGGAAATGAAGCTGAGCTCTGTGCTGGGCTCTGGGCACAGCCGAGGATGGTTCATCCAACTCCCAACCCCGGTGGGGCTGAACTTTAATGGGAAAGTAAATGGGAAAGGTTATGGGCAGGTACCCAGGAAAAATAATGTTCAAAAGGCTGGGGCTGGCTTTATGAAGTTCCCAGAATCCCAGAAACACAGAATTCCAGAATCCCAGAATAACAGAAACACAGAGTTCCAGACACACAGAATCCCAGGAACACAGAATTCCAGAATCCCAGAATGGTTTGGGTGGGAAGGGACCCTAAATCCCACCCAGTGCCACCCCTGCCATGGCAGGGACACTTTCCCTGTCCCAGGCTGCTCCCAGCCCCAATGTCCTGTCTGGCCTGGGACACTGCCAGGATGGGCCAGAGAATGTCCTGGATGCAGGGAAAAGGGCAGGATGAGGGAGCTGCCACAGGGCCCCATCAGGGAAGGTGTCCTCAGCTCCAAGGGCAGTGGCCCCAGGCATGGGACACTGCAGGGGTGACAGAGGTGACATCCCTGTGGTGGCCTGGAGCATCCTCAGTGTCTGCCTGGGGCTGGGAAGAGGAGCAGGAGGAGCCACTGCAGAGCCTCATCCACACCCACACCCATCCAGGGTTACTCTTGTTGTCTCTCTCAATTAATATTTCTCATTACACTGCAGGAAATAACTCCAGACAGGTCAGGCTGTGAGGGTTTAATGGAACCAGCACTCTCAGGCCACCCAGGAACTCTTCCCAACATCTCCCCAACCTTGTGCTGCCAGCCATTAAATCAGATCATTCCAAAGCTGTGTCTGGGGCTGTGGCCTGTCCTGAAAGCATCTGGAGCTCCCAGAGCTCCTAGGAAATACAGACAACTCCACACAGTGTCATTGCAAAAGCTCCTCTGCACAAACAAATGCTGAATATGAACACTGAGAACGCCTGGAATCACTGGGACAGAAACTGGAGGCACGGGTGAATTCAAACCACCCCACCCAGCAATGCTGCACTGAGTAAAAAACCTCATCCTGATGTCCCTTACCATGGAGAAATAGGCAGGGCAGGATAGAACACGGCATTTTACCAGCAAAGAATAGGGGAAAAGGAAAAGAAACTTCATTTTCACTTCAGCTGGGATCAGGGAATTCATGGCCAGGGGTGTCCAGCGTGCAGGAGAGAGGGAGGGGTCAGGAAGATTATTTATTCCTTGCTCTCAAATCAGGGATTTTAAAACCTGCATTTTATTTTAATACAGCTCCATCCGAGCTGGTTTTCCTGACCTTCCTCTGGCAGGAGAGGAAACCAGGGCTGCAGCAGCTGGGTGACCCAGCCTCGCTCTGCTGTTCCCTCTTCCCAATCCTTCCTTCTCCCGGCCCCACCTTCCCCCGGTGGGACTCCCCTGCTCCTCAGCCCTACCCCAAATCTGAGCTTTTCTGCCCCAAACCCGGGGGGGTACACGCTGCCCTCACACAGCTGCTGTCCCCTGTCCCATCCTTTTCCCCTGTCCCCTGTCCCCTGTCCCCTGTCCCCTGTCCCCTGTCCCTGTTCCCTGTCCCTGTGCCCTGTCCCCTGTCCCCTGTCCCCTGTCCCCTGTCCCTGTTCCCTGTCCCTGTGCCCTGTCCCCTGTCGCTGTCCCCTGTCCCCCATGCCCTGTCCCTATCCCCTGTCACCTATCCCCTGTCTCCTGTGGCCTGTTTCCTGTCCCCTGTCCCCTGTCCCCTGTCCCTGTGCCCTGTCCCTGTCCCTGTCCCTGTGCCCTGTCCCCTGTCCCTATCCCCTGTCCCCCATCCCCTGACCCTGTGCCCTGTCCCCTGTGCCCTGTCCCCCCCAGCACACCGCTCTGCGTTCCCGGGGCCACCCGTGCAGCCCGGGGGAAGGCAGGCACGGAAAAGCCGGCAGGGCTGGCAGGGCTGGCTCCGGCACGGCGCTGCTCTATTTTACCTCCTGCACTCCTTGGAAAACACTCGGAAGGAGCCAGGCGGGACAGCACACATCCCAGCTCCAGGAACAGCGCGGCCCCGCAGAGCTCCGGAGCCCCTCGGCCCGGCCTGGAGCAGCGCCGGGGAGGCAGCGCAGGGCTGGGGCTGGATCCCTGCGGGAATGATCCCCCATCCCGGGCTGGATCCCTGCGGGAGTGATCCCCCATCCCGGGCTGGATCCCTGCGGGAGTGATCCCTCATCCTGGGCTGGATCCCTGCGGGAGTGATCCCTCATCCTGGGCTGGATCCCTGCGGGAGTGATCCCTCATCCCGGGCTGGATCCCTGCGGGAGTGATCCCTCATCCTGGGCTGGATCCCTGCGGGAATGACCCCCCATCCCGGGCTGGATCCCTGCGGGAGTGATCCCCCATCCTGGGCTGGATCCCTGCGGGAGTGATCCCCCATCTTGGGCTGGATGGTTTCAGGAGCGGCTCCCGGCTCTGAGCGCAGGAGAACAGAGCTGGGTTCGGTTTCCCGGCGAGGTTAATGAGCTCATTTGTGCCTGTGACAGGGAGCCGGGCCGAGCCGAGCCGGGCCGGGCCTGGCCTGAGCTGTCTGTGTGGAGAAGCTCCCCCTGAGCTGTGCCGAGGCTGCTCAGGGCAGGGCTGGGCCCGGACACCGCTGTGAGCAAACCCCACTGGATCCTGCTGATCCAGAGAGCCCCGAACGCTCCGAGGGAATGGGATTGATAGTGGGACTGGGATTCGGGCTGGGGACACTGGAATTGTGGTACAGCCACAGATGGGCTGGGAGGGACCTGAAATCCTCCCAGTGCCACCCCAGTGCCCTGGCAGGGACACCTCCCAGTGTCCCAGTGTCCAGCCTGGCCTTGGGCACTGCCAGGGATCCAGGGGCAGCCACAGCTGCTCTGGCAATTCCAGCCCAGCCCCTGCCCACCCTGCCAGGGAACAATTCCCAGTTCCCAATCTCCCATCCAGCCCTGCCCTCTGGCAGTGGGAAGCCATTCCCTGGCTCCTGTCCCTGCAGCCCTTGTCCCCAGTCCCTCTGCAGCTCTCCTGGAGCCCCTTTAGGCCCTGCCAGGGGCTCGGAGCTCTCCCTGGAGCTTCTCCTCTCCATGGAGCACCCCCAGCTCTCCCAGCCTGGCTCCAGAGGGGCTCCAGCCCTGCAGCAGCTCCGGGGGCTCCTCTGGGCTCTCTCCAGCAGCTCCAGGTCCTCCTGATGTTGGAATTCTGAGCTGTGCAGGTGGGGAATCACCTGAGTGGGGCAGAGGGATAGGATCTCCCTTTTCCTGCTGCCCACTCTGGGGGCTCAGCCCAGGTTTGGGGGTGTCCCTTGCTGTCCCAGCCCTGTCCCAGCCCTGCCTGGCAGGTCCCAGCTTTAGCCCGGGACAGGCTGGCTCAGAGGCTGCCCAGGGCAGGATTTCCATCCCTGGTTTGTCACCTGTGACTGGGATTTGTCACCCGCAGCTGCCCCTGGCTCCGGGGCTTTGCCGGCTGTGTCACTGAGCTGGGCTGTGCTGGGGACACCAAACCCAACACGTGCAACACGGCACTGAGCCCTGGAGGACTCCATTTCCCCCTCTTTTTCCATCTTTAATCCACAATTTTTGTCATTTATTCCAGATTTAAGACTCTGTTTTGGTGTGGGTTTTTTGAGGGGGGCAGGGGGACAACAAACAGAGCCCAGGGTCCATTAAAACACCAGCACAGCACCAAACCCTTTTTGACACTCTTTTCCCACTTTTTTCATCATTAATCCACACTCTTGCCCATCATTCTTGATTTGGGGCTCTGTTTTGTTAGAGGGAGGGGACAAACAGAGCCCAGGATCCATTAAAACACCAACACAGCACTGAGACCTTTTTGACACTCTTCTCCCACTCTCTTTTTCCATCATTAATCCACATTTTTTTGCCCTTCATTCCTGATTTGGGGCTCTGTTTTTTCAAGGGAGTGGATGAAAAGAGCCCCGGATCCATCAAACACACCAGCCCAGCACCGAGTCCTGGGGGTCTCTCTTCTCCCACTCTCTTTCTCCATCATTAATCCACACCTTTTGCCCTTCGTCCTGATTTAAGGCTCTGGGTGTTTTGGTTTTTGGGCTGAGGGTGTGGGAACAGAGCCCAGGATCCATCAAACACCAGCCCAGCACCGAGCCCTGTGTCACTCCTCTCCCCCTAAGACTCCTTTCCATCATTACTCTACACTTTTTGCCCTTCACTCCTAATTCAGGGCTCTGATTTTCCGGAGGATGGAGGACCCCTTTCCCTCCTGGCTTGCAGCCCCGCGGAGGTGCTGTGGATGCTGCAAACAGATCCCGGGATCCATCCCAACTCCGGGCCCGTTGTTATGGCAACCCTCGCACGTGTGGCTGTGTGTGCCTGGCGAGCTGCCTCCATCCCGGGTTGTCACGGGCAACACCGGCCGCTCCCAGCGCTGCCACATCCCCGGCCCGCCCGGCGACACTAGACATGTCCTCAGGTGTCCCCGAGCTCCCCTCGGGGGGATTTTCTCTCTCCTGCCCCAGCCCCGGAGCGCGGCTCGTGGCTCCATCCCCGACAGATGGTGCTGAGGAAAGGCCAGAAGTGCCCCGAGCCCCCCCAGAACCCCGATCTGCTGCTGAGCCCTGCCCACAGCCCCAGCAGATGGCACCAGGGCAGAGCTGGGCACGTCCAGCTGGAGGTTTGGGTGCCAGGCTCTGGGATGTGCCCCGTCCCAGGGCAGGGCTTTGAGCCCTGGGACTGCCTGGAAAGTCTGGCTTTGGCTTGAAGTGATATTAAAACATCCCAGCTTGGTGATGCTGCAAAGATCAGCCCTGAGCTCTCAGCCCTCAGCTCCAGCTCTGTCAATGCCTCCATCAAAATCTCCTGCAGAATAGGAAAAAAAAAAGGATGAAAAAAGAGGGAAAAAAAAAAAAAAGAGAAAAAAAAAGGGGGAGGGAAAGAGGAAGCACAGATCCAAGTGCAGAAATGAGAGCAGGGAAAGCAGCAGTGCTGTTACATCAAAGTGTTCACAGCAACTTCTGGGATGCTGAGATCACCCCAGGCTGCTCTGGAGCCCTGGACCAGAGCATCAAAGAGAAGGCACAGCAGAATTATCTCCTTCATCCCTCCACTTTTTTGGGGTTTTGGCCAAATGCCTCGGGGTGATGCTGAGGAGCCTTCTCTGAACTGGAATGTGACCCCAAAACTCTCCCTCTGCCCCTTTTGGGTGAGGGTTTCCTGCTAAAAGCTGTGGTCAAACCCCGTGTTCAGCTCTCAGCACTGTAGGATTCTGCATTCTGGAAACACTGATCCCTTTGGAGAAGTTAAAGAAGAAAAAGCTGCATGGTTCGTTTAAGTCCAAAAAAAGAAAAGAAAAAAAAAAAAAAAGTGTGAGGGAATAAAAACCTGCAATAATTGACGGGTGGAAACGCCAGATTGAAAGAAATTTCTGGGGAGTTGTGTTTTGCTAATGAGGCAGGTTGTGGGAAGGAGAATTGAGCCTGAGAATCACAAAAACAAACTCGCAGAGAGGAGGAGAAAGGACCGAGGGGTGGGACAGTGCGCTGGGGACACGGGGCCAGGCAGGAGCAGCTCCTTGGCCGGGATAAAGCTGATTTCACCTGCCTCGTCCCCCTCTGAGCCCAGATTTCCAACAGCCCTTTCCTCATGAAAAGCAGCTTTTTCTCCATTCTCTCTCCAGCAGGACTCCCCAAACTCTGTTTCCCTGGCCCTGTGTCCTGACAGAGCCCAGCGAGGCCCAGCAGGACACAAACACCCTCTGGAATTCCCTTTTCCAGCGGGAATTTCCCCTGCACTGGCCCAGGCAGCAAACACAAGCCCAGGGCAGTGTGTCCACACCATTCCTGCTGCTCCCAGCGTGTCCCCCCTTTGCCCAGCTGGAAAAAGGAGGGATCTGCCTCACACCCTTTGGCACCACCAGGTCAGCAGCAGCTCAGTCAACACAAATAATCTGATTATTTCGAATAATTTTATTCAGCTCCTTTTCCCTGACTCACCCTACGCGTTAATTCCTGACTCGAAGCGCCGATTAATGAACTTTTATCAGGATACTCATCCCCGTGCCGAGGCAAAAAGCCCCTTTAGGATCCCCTAAATGCTCTCCCCAGCCCCTCAGCTCTACCTGAGCGTCCCTGGGAAGGCAGGAGCCTGGCAGGAATTCCGTGAGGAATTCGGTGAGGGATTCGGTGAGGAATTCCTGCAGCAGCTGCAGCCCCTGAGGTGAAACATCCCCGGGGTCAGGGATGCTCCAAACCCCGCTCGGGTTGTAGGGAACCAGGTGAGGAGAAAAACAACACCAGAGAGGAGAACAGCTCTCACTTCTTGCTGTTCTAAAGGCTGATATTCTGCTTTATAGTCTATTGATATCGGTATTAAATATACATTCTACCTGTATTTATATTAATATCAAATATTTATTAAATGTATATGTATATGTATATTTTATTTTATTTTAATTTAATTTAATTATTTTTATTTCCATTTTATTTATTTCATTTTTCTTTTTATATTTTCATAATTCTATGATTTTATAGTTTTATCGTTATATAAAAATATCTTTATATATAAAGGTATAGACAGTTTATATTAATATATAAAATACATTATATTTTTATATATAAATGTAAATATGCTTTATCTAATATAAATATTATATTATTATACATTATTATCTATTATATTAGAATATATAGGCTTATAATAAGTAATGCCATTAATATAATATAATATAATATAATATAATAGAATAGAATAGAATATGTATAATATAATATATTCACCCCTGGGGACACCTTAGAGAGCCTCTCCACACATCACCATGCCAGAAAAGTGGATTTTGTCACCCCTCAAGGACACCTGGGGAGCCTCCCCACACCAAACCTGCCCTGAGGGCAGATGTTGTCACCTCTGGGGACATTTTGGGAACATCTCCACACCAAACCTGCCCCACTGCAGATTTTGTCACCCCTCAGGGACACTTTGGAAAGCTCTCCACACCAAACCTGCCGTAAAAGTGGATTTTGTCCTGCCCTGAGTGCAGCTTTTGTCCCCTCTCAGAGACACTTTGAGAGTCTCCCCACACCAAACCTGACCAGTGCAGATTTTGTCGCCCTTTGGGAACACTTTGCAAAGCTCTCCAGACACAGCCTTGCGGTAAAAGTGGATTTTGTCACCCTTTGGGGACACCTCGGGCACCTCTCCACACCAAACCTGACCCGAGTACAACTTTTATCACCCTCCAGGGACAGTTGGGAGCCTTTCCACACCAAACCTGCTGTAAAAGTGATTTTGTCCCCCCTCGGGGACACTTTTTACCCTCTGTGGCAGGAAGGCAGCGCTCAGGCGCTCAGCGCTGTCTGGCTCAGCAGCAAAGGGATTAACTGGGATTTTCCTGGGGGATCCAAACGCCTGAATGCGTTTCCTGGTAGTACCAACAGCACCTCAAACCTCAAAACATCGTGAGGAACCTCCCCTGGCCCCAGGGAACGGGAGAGGAGAGAGGGAAATGGGATTTCTCGGGGAAATGAGAGAGGAAATGGGATTTCTCGGGGAAATGAGAGAGGAAATGGGATTTCTCAGGGAGAGAGGGAGATGGGATTTTTCAGGGAGAGGAGAGAGGGAAATGGGATTTCTCAGGAACAGGAGAGAGGGAAATGGGATTTCTCAGGGAAATGAGAGAGGGAGATGGAATTTCTCAGGGAGAGGAGAGAGGGAAATGGGATTTCTCAGGGAGAGAGGGAAATAGGATTTCTCAGGGAGAGAGGGAGATGGGATTTCTCAGGGAGAGGAGAGCGGTGTCTGGGATCACTCTGGGAACGGCCCCATCCAGAGCCCAGCCCGGGGAAGGATTTTGCTGCAGCCTCGAACATAACCCGGGGAAGAGCCAAGTCCTCATCAGCTCCCGCAGCTCCTCCCGTGCCAAGGGCTCTGCAGGATCCGAGGCTGGGTCATTCCCAGGAGGATGAACTGAGAAAAGTCCCGAGCCATGGATCCCACTGCTGCCAGATGCAGGGGAACCCAATCACTCTGGACATCTGGAAAACCTGAAATCGCCGTTTCCCTGGGTAATATTGGAGACTAATTCAGAGTTCAGGGATAGGAGCTGGGGAGAAACCTGGGGGTCCTATCTAAGTGGGGAAAAACGGTGCAGGGAAATGTCACAGGTGACTCTGGCAGGATTGCATTGGAACCTCTGGAATTTGGCAACAAAAATCAAAGGAATGAGAGGGGAAAGACTGATCCTGATGGGCTTTCACCTTCCCCATTTATTGACTTCTATTTACACTTAGCAGATGTAAACAAATGCAGAACTTTCGGTGTGATAAACTCAATTATCATCTCCAGATGATCCCAGTGTTTTCCAAGGCCACTCGTTGCTGCTTGGGAATGATTTCACTGCCATGAAGTGAGGGATGAATGGGAATGTTACTCATGGAAAACACAGCTCGGTCATAACTTTCTTTTAGACGCTCAAATTAGCAAGGATCAACTCGGTCCGACTGGAATAATAATTTAGCAGCCGAGTCAGAAAAGCAAATGCAAAAATCAACGCCTCGCCTCAAGTAAAAAGTTCCCCTGCAGAACCTTCTGTGCTCTGCAGTCCAGCTGGAAATTTGTTGTGCAGAAATCTTGGTTTTGGGGAAGATCTTTACAGCTCCCAGGAAACTGGCCAAAAAAATCCTCCCCTGCCCTCGGGGCTCCTACACCTGGATTTGGGACACGATTTCAGGGAGGCTCCAGGGGTGCTGCCCTGCTTCCCAAAAGTGCAAAAATGCATCTGTATGGCTGAATTTAGACCACTTTTATGGAAAAAAATATAAAATTCCTATCCCTGGCAGTGTCCAAGGCCAGGTTGGAGGCTTGGAGGCAGCCTGGGACAGTGGGGAGGTGTCCCTGCCATGGCACTGGGTGGGATTTAAGGTCCCTCCCAGCCCAAACCAGTTGGGGATTCTCTGAAAGGAGGAAATGCCAAGCTCCTTGAGAAGGGAGGTCAGGAACACCTTCCAGGGGCTCCTGGAGCAAACCCTGGGAGTGTCACCGTGCCCAGGATTGAGCAATGCCTCCCGTTGTCTGGAGAGGGAGGCAAACAAAACCCAGGACAAATACACGAAGGGGGAAGTTGCCCAAGACTCCTCCAGCCCAGGGTGGGGCTCCAGGGCT